>NW_027662877.1:0-107355 GCF_963989245.1 Nansenia antarctica
TTAACGTAACACATTAACAGTTATTCAGCTACACAATAGCATAAAGAACATACCTGGGAAGCTGAATAGGCTAAATGAACATAACAAGCCAGCGAGTCCAACAAGCAAGTTACCAGTAAGCAAGTTCACCAAGCTACCGTTTGCTTAGCTTCAACAAGCTTCATTTCTTCAGTGGTATAGGAGCAGCATATAGTTGTCACAAGCCCAGAGCGGCCCAGAGCGCCCTCTGTCGGCTGTAGACGGTAATGTTTACTCCTTGGTTCATGTCTGTCAGTATGAAATTCTATATATATTGATATATAAGTCGCACCTGACTATAAGTCGCAGGACCAGCCAAACTATGAAAAAAAGTGCGACTTATAGTCCGGAAAATACGGTAGTCCTATCTAGTACATCTCTTATAGTAGTCCTATCTAGTACATCTCTTATAGTAGTCCTATCTAGTACATCTCTTATAGTAGTCCTATCTAGTACATCTCTTATAGTAGTCCTATCTAGTACCTATCTAGTCCTATCTAGTACCTCTCTTATAGTAGTCCTATCTAGTACATCTCTTATAGTAGTCCTATCTAGTACCTATCTAGTCCTATCTAGTACCTCTCTTATAGTAGTCCTATCTAGTACATCTCTTATAGTAGTCCTATCTAGTACCTCTCTTATAGTAGTCCTATCTAGTACATCTCTTATAGTAGTCCTATCTAGTACATCTCTTATAGTAGTCCTATCTAGTACATCTCTTATAGTAGTCCTATCTAGTACATCTCTTATAGTAGTCCTATCTAGTACCTATCTAGTCCTATCTAGTACCTCTCTTATAGTAGTCCTATCTAGTACATCTCTTATAGTAGTCCTATCTAGTACCTATCTAGTCCTATCTAGTACCTCTCTTATAGTAGTCCTATCTAGTACATCTCTTATAGTAGTCCTATCTAGTACCTCTCTTATAGTAGTCCTATCTAGTACATCTCTTATAGTAGTCCTCTCTTGTCTACTGTAAAGTCAACATGACCAGCATGGTGCCACCGTTCTGTTTTTGCCTGTGTGTGTGTGCGTGTGTGTGTGTGTGTGTGTGTGTGCGTGTGTTGGGTGTGTGTGTTGGGTGTGTGTGTGTGCGTGCGCGTGTGTGTGTGTGTGTTGGGTGTGTGTGTGTTGGGTGTGTGTGTGCGTGTGTGTGTGTGTGTGTTGGGTGTGTGTGTGCGTGTGTGCCCAGTCTGCCCACCTGCCGGCTGTGACCTGGTTCGATAGGAACTGTGTCACTGAAACCCCTAACTCTGTGGTGTGTGTGTGTGTGTCTCCTATGTGTCGTGTGTGTGTGTGTCGTGTGTCTCGTATGTGTCATGTGGGTGTGTGTGTGTGTGTGTGTGTGTCGTGTGTGTCGTGTGTGTGTGTGTCGTGTGTGTCGTGTGTGTCGTGTGTGTGTGTGTGTGTGTGTCGTGTGTGTGTGTGTCGTGTGTGTGTGTCACACCCAAAAATACCCTGTTTGTCACTCGTAGGCTTGTGTGTCCATTGACTCTTAGCTGCTCTAAGCTAAGCTAAGTGAGGCTAATTCACTCTAAATGCTATTTACAGTCACATCCTCTGTGTCACTCAGGTGTGTGTCATGTTGCTAGTTGTGGTGAGAATCATTCTGAAGTAACTGTAATAAGTGGAGCATATCTCTCATCTCTCTCTCTGTCTCTCTCTCTCTGTCTCTGTCTCTCTCTGTGTCTTTCTCTGTCTGTCTCTCTCTGTGTCTTTGTCTCTCTCTCACTCTCTCTCACTCTCTGTCTCTGTCTGTCTCTGTCTGTCTGTCTCTCTCTCTGTCTCTGTCTCTCTCTCTCTCTCTCTCTCACTCTGTCTCTCTCTCTGTCTCTGTATCTCTCTCTGTCTCTGTCTCTCACTCTCTGTCTCTGTCGGTCTCTTTCTCTCTCTCTCTGTCTCTCTCTCTCTCTTTCTCTCTTTCTCTGTCTCTCTCTCTCTCTCTCTCACTCTGATGCTTTGCCTCAGCTAATGGGAGTCCTAATTAATCAGATCTCTTCTCCCCCTGTGTTCCAGGTCATATGTTCATAGAAGAATATCTGGAAGAAGATGAGGAACCACCTTTACTGCTCAGCTCTTGTCCTTCTCACGGTATGTGTGTGTGTGTGTGTGTGTGTGTGTGTGTGTGTGTGTGTGTGTGTGTGTGTGTGCGTCTGCGTCTGCGTGTGCGTGTGCGTCTGCGTCTGCGTCTGCGTCTGTGTGTGTGTGTGCCTTTTACTTGACGGTAGCTGTGTGTGTTGCAGGTTTTTGGCTCCGGGGGGACTGTAGCCGTGCAGTGTCGGTGGGGGGAGGGGTGTGTGTGTCTGGAATGCCCCACTGGTCAGGAGCCCATGAAGGTGAGAAAGAACCCAACTTCAACTAGACGCCCAAATCACTTCTCCATTCATCCCCAAAGCGTAGTACTATCATACTTTTGTGACATTCAATTCAATAATGGCTAATCATGATAATAATAATAACTTTATTTGTATAGCGCTTTTCCTGTAAACGTTGCAGCTCAAAGTGCTTCAATCATTATATAATCATCTTTTAATTATTTAGCCATTTAAAGGCAATATTAAAAAGATGGGTTTTTAGTCTTGACTTGAACATAATGTGCTGAGGTTGCATCCCTAATGTAAACTGGCAGTGCATTCCACAATTTGGGTGCTTAAAATGAGAACGCAGCCTCACCAAATCTCTTCTTTTGTACATGTGGTACACAGAGAAAACCAGCGTCAGAAGACCTGAGAGCTCTATTGGGCTGATATGCTAGCAGAAGACCTGAGAGCTCTATTGGGCTGATATGCTAGCAGAAGACCTGAGAGCTCTATTGGGCTGATATGCTAGCAGAAGACCTGAGAGCTCTATTGGGCTGATATGCTAGCAGAAGACCTGAGAGCTCTATTGGGCTGATAGCAAAAGGTCTTTCAGATATTCTGCTGCTGTGCCAGAATAATGGGGATTTAGTCCTGGCACACTGTAATAGACTTCAGAAACAAAATGGGTGAAAAGTCAACAAAACCAATATGACATGTATGTCTTCCCATATTCAGGGTACTGTATGTATTTCAGTTGATTTAGAGATATGCCAATGCTCATACAGTGTATTTTTGTAAGTAGTCTAGTGTGAAAGTAAGGAGTAAGAATAGGCGTATGTATTTTAACTCTGAAATGTGATTGAAAACAGTTCTATGACTCATTGCAGAGTTTTCCTTCATGTCTGGTCCTGCCTCACAGCTTCTCACGTTGTTTCTTATTTTAGATGCATTCATCATAATATAGAACAACATACATTATGCACTAATGCAAAAATTGTGGAATGCACTGCCAGTTTACATTAGGGATGCAACCTCAGCAAATGTGTTCAAGTCAAGACTTTTTAATATCGCCTTTAAATGACTAAATAATTAAATGATGGTTAAATAATGATTGGAGAACTTTGAGCTGCAACGTTTGCAGGAAAAGTGCTATACATATAAAAAGTGTTCTTCTTCTTCTTATTATTATTATTAAACATGTACATTCAGTATATTTGGGGACATCTTTTCTGACTGAGTTCGGGGACATCTTTTCTGACTGAGTTCGGGGACATCTTTTCTGACTGAGTTCGGGGACATCTTTTCCCATGCCAGGCTTGCGGGCAGGTGGAGGGTCCAGACGAGGCGGTGCAGTGCCGGTCGTGTCCAGCGGGGGCGTATTCAGACGCGTTTGACTCCGAGCCGTGCCGCCTGCACTCCTCCTGCAGGGCCCTCAACCAGCAGGTCGTGACCTCCGGCACCTCACACTCAGACACCGTCTGCGGGGACTGTCTGCCTGGGTAGGGACTCATTCTGTGTCTCCGTCCGTTTGTCTGTCTCTGTGTGTGGGCTGCTACTGACTTGTCTGTCCGTCCGTCCGTCCGTCTGTCTTTCTATCAATCTTTCTATTTGTTATGTTAAGACAGACAAGAGGACAAGGGAAGTTTCTTCCATACCGTCGAAAAACACAGAATATAATAACATATTCTATTATAAACTGTATTATATAATAACATCTACTATTATAAACTGTATTATATAATAACATCTACTATTATAAACTGTATTATATAATAACATCTACTATTATAAACTGTATTATATAATAACATATACTATTATAAACTGTATTATATAATAACATATACTATTATAAACTGTATTATATAATAACATCTACTATTATAAACTGTATTATATAATAACATATACTATTATAAACTGTATTATATATATAAGTGGGGAATAAGATCCTGACTATTTAACAAGTAAACAACAACAGAATAACTAATGCACTTCCCTGTCCATGTGAACTGTACCTCAGGGTTTACAAGTGGTAGAGACAGAACATTAGATCGTTAGAACGTTACTGTCTTAAGGCTGAAATATCTATGAGTCTGTGTGTTTACATGGATATGATATGAGTGTGTGTGTATACATGGATGTGTTGTTGTTTTGATATGAGTCTTTTTCTGTTTGCAGGTTCCACCCAACTACCAAGCGAAAACCCTCCACCCTGAATCCCTGTTTGAGGGGTATGTGTGTGTGTGTGTGTGTGTGTGTGTGTGTGTGTGTGTGTGTGTGTGCGCGCGCATGCGCGTGCGTGTCCATGTGTGAGATGTAACAGTGTGTTTCTACCACTGTGAATACTTTTGCTCGGCATTGCTCGAATATCTCTCCAGGTCGTTAGATGACTTTCCCTCTTTCTCCCTCGCTCTACTTCTCTCTCCTCCCTTTCCCCCTTACACCCTTCTAACTCAACTCTTCTTCCTCTCTCTCCACCTCCTCTCTCTCCACCTCCTCTCTCTCTCCCCCTCCTCTCTCTCTCCACCTCCTCTCTCTCTCCACCTCCTCTCTCTCCACCTCCTCTCTCTCTCCACCTCCTCTCTCTCCACCTCCTCTCTCTCTCCACCTCCTCTCTCTCTCCACCTCCTCTCTCTCTCCCTGCCCCCAGGCCCCCCTGCTGGTTCTCCTCACAGCCGTACGGTCCGTACCGTGGGGAAGGGTCCGGCGAGCGGCGCGGGCGGTCCGGTCAACGGAACGGCGGTCCGTAGCGCGGAGGAGAAGAGTGCCGAGTACGCTGTGTTCGCTCTGGTGCCAATATTCTGTGTGATGGGACTACTAGGGATACTCATCTGCAACATCCTGAAAAAGAAAGGATACCGCTGCACGGCAGAGAAAGAGGGAGGGGACGAGGAGAACACCACGCCTCAGAAAGAGGGTGAGAGAGAGAGAACGAATACTCGCATACGCACTTCACACGCACACACACACACGCACAGGAATATGGAATGTGTTTTATCTGGCCTTTTGACCTTTGACCTTGTCAGAGTGTGTCCGTGTATTCTGTTACGAAGCGCGCTCTTTTTCTTTTTTTAAAGAGTTCCCACAGGCGCACCCACGGTATCATCACAGTTTGTGTGTGTGTGTGTGTCTGTGTGTGTGTGTGTGTGTGTGTGTGTGTGTGTGTGTGTCTGTGTGTGTGTGTGTGTGTGTGTGGGCGTTGTGTAAAGAGTTCCCATCGCCGTACCCACTGTCTATGGGGCACACCCATGGTGTCACCTGACCCTATGGGAGGATTTGGAGGAAAATAGGAATTGTTGTTCTTCCCTCCTTTGTGCTGTGGGTGTAGAGGAGACTGGGTTTGACGTCCAGAGGAGGAGGAGGAGCTGGTGGTGGTGGTATAGAGGAGGAGGAGGAGGAGGTGGGTGTAGAGGAGACTGGGTTTGACGTCCAGAGGAGGAGGAGGAGCTGGTGGTGGTGGTATAGAGGAGGAGGAGGAGGAGGAGGTGGGTGTAGAGGAGACTGGGTTTGAAGTCCAGAGGAGGAGGAGGAGCTGGTGGTGGTGGTATAGAGGAGGAGGAGGAGGAGGTGGGTGTAGAGGAGACTGGGTCTGACGTCCAGAGGAGGAGGAGGAGCTGGTGGTGGTGGTATAGAGGAGGAGGAGGAGGAGGTGGGTGTAGAGGAGACTGGGTTTGACGTCCAGAGGAGGAGGAGGAGCTGGTGGTGGTGGTATAGAGGAGGAGGAGGAGGAGGTGGGTGTAGAGGAGACTGGGTTTGACGTCCAGAGGAGGAGGAGGAGGTGGTGGTGGTGGTATAGAGGAGGAGGAGGAGGAGGTGGGTGTAGAGGAGACTGGGTTTGACGTCCAGAGGAGGAGGAGGAGGTGGTGGTGGTGGTATAGAGGAGGAGGAGGAGGAGGTGTGTGTAGAGGAGACTGGGTTTGACGTCCAGAGGAGGAGGAGGAGGAGGAGCTGGTGGTGGTGGTATAGAGGAGGAGGAGGAGGAGGTGGGTGTAGAGGAGACTGGGTTTGACGTCCAGAGGAGGAGGAGGAGCTGGTGGTGGTGGTATAGAGGAGGAGGAGGAGGAGGAGGTGGTGGTGGTATAGAGGAGGAGGAGGAGGAGGAGGAGGTGGGTGTAGAGGAGACTGGGTTTGAAGTCCAGAGGAGGAGGAGGAGCTGGTGGTGGTGGTATAGAGGAGGAGGAGGAGGAGGAGGAGGAGGTGGGTGTAGAGGAGACTGGGTTTGAAGTCCAGAGGAGGAGGAGGAGCTGGTGGTGGTGGTATAGAGGAGGAGGAGGAGGAGGAGGTGGGTGTAGAGGAGACTGGGTCTGACGTCCAGAGGAGGAGGAGGAGCTGGTGGTGGTGGTATAGAGGAGGAGGAGGAGGAGGAGGAGGTGGGTGTAGAGGAGACTGGGTTTGAAGTCCAGAGGAGGAGGAGGAGCTGGTGGTGGTGGTATAGAGGAGGAGGAGGAGGAGGAGGAGGTGGGTGTAGAGGAGACTGGGTTTGACGTCCAGAGGAGGAGGAGGAGCTGGTGGTGGTGGTATAGAGGAGGAGGAGGAGGAGGTGGGTGTAGAGGAGACTGGGTTTGAAGTCCCGGCAGCGGCGTGTGGACAGCGGTGCCAGTGTGCACCAAGGCTTAGACTGGGTTTGAAGTCCCGGCAGCGGCGGTGGACAGCGGTGCCAGTGTGCACCAAGGCTTAGACTGGGTTTGACGTCCCGGCAGCGGCGTGTGGACAGCGGTGCCAGTGTGCACCAAGGCTTAGACTGGGTTTGAAGTCCCGGCAGCGGCGTGTGGACAGCGGTGCCAGTGTGCACCAAGGCGTGTGGACAGCGGTGCCAGTGTGCACCAAGGCTTAGACTGGGTTTGAAGTCCCGGCAGCGGCGTGTGGACAGCGGTGCCAGTGTGCACCAAGGCTTAGACTGGGTTTGACGTCCCGGCAGCGGCGTGTGGACAGCGGTGCCAGTGTGCACCAAGGCTTAGACTGGGTTTGAAGTCCCGGCAGCGGCGTGTGGACAGCGGTGCCAGTGTGCACCAAGGCTTAGACTGGGTTTGAAGTCCCGGCAGCGGCGTGTGGACAGCGGTGCCAGTGTGCACCAAGGCTTAGACTGGGTTTGAAGTCCCGGCAGCGGCGTGTGGACAGCGGTGCCAGTGTGCACCAAGGCTTACTAGCGGCCAGCTGGTGCTGAATGACCGGCTGCTTCTAGTGAACAAGCCCTGTTTGAAGTTCCACATCTGGGCTTTCTAGTCCCGCCCTGTAGGATAGCTGTTGTTTATATTCTGCAGTTCATAAGGTAGTCAAATCAGAGACACTAGCAAAACATGTCTGTTAACTTAAGCAGTTTTTGGCAGTTTGGCCGTTTGGCGTTTGAAGCACCGATTAGGCAGTTATTTAATGAGGTAAGCACCGTGGAAGACTGGGAGGGACTGTGGCACACACTGGTACACATGGCGTAACATGCCCCACTGTGGAAAGGCTGTTGGTTGGTTGTCATAGTGCTCAAATGGATGGAACTACACATAAGAACAACGTTTGTATGGCTTGCTCTCCATCAAAAACATTTGTTGGATGTTGATAAAAGGAGGAAAATGATACAATAGGATTATGTTATATATATATATATACAGTATATTCATAGGATATACTGTATATATATATATAACATATATCCTATTGTATCATTTTCCTCCTTGGAAAACAAAGGTTTTTGATGTGTATGTGTATATATATATATATATATATATATATATGTTATGGTACATAACTAGGGTTAGGGTTAGGTGCTAGGGTGACTTGGTATATGCTTGGTACATGCTGGCATGTCTAACCCTAACCCTAACCCTAGTTTTCCCACATGTACCGTATTCCCACATGTACCGTAACATATATATATATATATATATATATATATATATATATATATATATATATATATATATATATGTTATATTTGGATATCGACAGGAGCATCCTATTTACCAGCACAAATATCTGGTTGGGGCTGGTTGGTCAATAGACTTTTGAGGGGGGTTGCTTGTCACATTGGATTGAAAAATGTTGAAATGCATAAAACATGGGAAAAAGTATGAATTATGACAACCAGACCTGGCCTCCCCTATAGTTATACATATATATATATATATATAGTCATACAGTATATGATATGTTTCTATGCTCTCCTGTTGCCAAGAGGACCAGGTTCTCAGCATGGGGGTGATATGTGATACCCCGGCTATTGTTCATGTGTATTGTCTTTTTCTTCCCCTCCATCAAAGAGGTAGAATTAGACAGGCTGGCTTGACTGGGAAAATAGCCTAACATGGTTATCTGTTCAACCCAGTCTTTAAACATGTTGAATGACATGTAAGCCTGGGCCTGTCCAGAGCTAACCAGCCTCTGTGTGTGCCTAACGATCCAGCTGCCACTACAGCTGACCTGACCTTTCTGCACAGGCAACTCTTTAGGACACCTGTTCATGTGGCCCAATCTTAGCTCTGTCACACAGATCCACTTGGAACAGGACCCCCTCCCACATGATTTGGATTGGAATGTTTGTGGGGGGCTTGATTTTAGGCACACTTTTATGTTTTAATGAATGACGATCACATGAACACTGTGAGCTGTGATGGCGACGAGTATCAGTTAGTATCGGGTTACACTGTCCGTTTGTATTTGGGCTTGGATTCTTTAAAAGACTAATTCAGATGGTGTTCTCTCTCTGTCAGGTGTTATGTCACAGTGTTCTGAAACCTTAGCTGCCCCCTTCCCCAGAGAGAAACTCCCTCCCTCCATTCATGCATCCCTCCTCTCCTTTTCCCCTCCTACCCACACCGCCTCCCTCTCTTCGGGGAACCTGACGCTATCCATCCATCTCTCCTTTCCCAGATCAATTATTCAATCATGTCTCCTCTCCTCTTCTCTTCTTTTCTCTCCCTTCCCTCTCCTATACTCTCTTTTTCTCTCGTCTAGTCTCCTCTCCTTTCTTTTCCTCTACACAAGTGGCAGAAAACTGTAATGTTCCTATGCCACTGGCACACCTTGCCCCCTCCCTTCTCTCCCCCCCCCCTTCACTTTCTCTCTGGTCTTTGGGGGCTAGGGTAGTATACAGAGTTGACATGGCTGCTGCAGTAGTGCAGAAAAGGGGCTGACAGGGTGGAGTTGGGGAAGAGGAGAAAGCAGGACAGAGACAGACAGTGTCAACTGAGGTCAACTGAGGTTGATGGTAAAACTACAGTACCAGACACTTGCCCATTCAATTGAATGGGAAAGTGTGTCCAATTTTTTGACTGGTACTGTATGGTAGAGAAAGAGAGGAAGGGAAAGAGTAGATTAGATTAGATTAGAGTACTGAGACAACGAAATGTCGTTTGGCATCTAACCAGATCGTGCAAATAGTGACAAGTTGCAAAAGACATGATAGACAGTGATGGTGGTAGACAGTGCATGTTATTACAGTATAAGGTATTACAGCGAGGATAAATACATAAGCATGATATGTACAGAACAAGGGCAATAGGTCTTGAGGTATGTTACATACATGTAAGATGTATAATTAGAGACCAATCTAATAAATATGGTACGTACAAACAAGCAGTAGTGAAAAAGCTAAATTGAAGTCCTGAGTGAGCAGCCAGTAGAGGTATGGGTGAGGGTACAACACTGATACTGGGAGTCAATGTTCCTCTTGTTGGGAGAAGGAGGGGGGGGGGGTTGTTCAGCAGAGTGACATCTGTATGGAAGAAGCTGTTCTTGAGCCTGCTGGTGCGGGTTACTGAGGATCCTGTACCGCTTGTTGGAGGGTCGGAGGGCAAACAGACTGTGACTGGGGTGAGAGGTGTCTCCAATGATGCCTCGCGCCCTCCGCAGACACCGACTTTCCTGGAGGCCCTCGATGGCAGGGAGTTGGGCACAGGTGATGCGCTGGGCGGTTTTCAACACTTGCTTGCCAGGCTTAGAGCAGCTAAGAGTCAGTGGACACACACCCGTTGCAGGTCACCTTCCAGTCGGAGACAGAGCCGCCGCCGCACCACACTGGGATGCAGTTTGGTCAGGACGCTCTCGATGGCGCGCCGGTAGAAGTTGACCGGAATCCTAGGAGACAGATGGGCTTTCTTCAGTCTCCTCAGGAAGTATAGTATGTAAAGTCAAGTATGCTGCGCCTTTTTGACCAGGGGTCGAGGATTTTGAGGGTCCAAGAGAGGTCTTCCGAGGTGGACATCCAGGACCTTGAAGTTGGAGACACGCTCCACCTCCATCCCACTGATAGATTGGGGGTGTGTTCGCAGCCCTTAGCTTTCCTGTGGTCCACAACGAGGTTCCTTTTTCTGAGTGGGGCAGTCCCACTAATATTTGTTATTTTTATTGCGATAGAGACAGTAGAGATTTGACAGGAAGGATTGGTGAGAGAGAGAGAGAGAGAGAGAGAGAGAGAGAGAAGGGATGACATGCAGGATATGTCCGCGGCCGGAATCGAACCAGGAACCCTGCTGTTACACGGTCGACCCTTAGTGCGTTACACCACCAAGCACCCCCCTCCTTGGTCTTCTTGATGTTGAGGGCCAGGTTGTTGTTGGCACACCACAACGCCAGGAGCTGCACCTCCTCCCAACATCGCTGTCACGTATCAGAACCTACCAACGTGTTGTCGTCTGCGAAAGTTGATGATGGTGTTAGAGCCTTGCACAGGCACGCAGTCGTGGGTGAAGAGGGAGAAGAGGAGAGGGCTCAGCACACAGCCCTGTGGGACACCGGTGTTCAGGGTCAGGATAAGAAGAGAAAGAGTGATATTGTCGAGGAACAGAAAAGGTGGAAGATGGCAGATAGCAGTAGTGCAGAGGGGTGGAATTGAAATTGATCATTTCCTGTTTGCTTTCCTGCAACCGCCCCCCTCTCTGGGGGGCCACCTTCCCCTCTCTCCATCAACATTACCACAGCTGGAAGTCATAACAGGAATACTCTCTCCCTCTCTCTCTCTCTCTCTCTCTCTCTCTCTCTCTCTCTCTCTCTCTCTCTCTCTCTCTCACATAAATGTTTCTGTGCTGTTTTCTGTCCGTGTGGACTAATCCTGGGCTGGGATAGAGACAAACCTCACTTTTCTTTTAACCTGTACTCTAGGGAAACACTCGTGAGGCTATACCTACGGCCTATACAAGGCTAGGCTAGGCTAGGCAGGCTGGATGTTAGGCTGGATGTTAGCATGGTGCATTGCATGTTAGCATGTATTGTATGTTAGCATGGTGACGCTAAAGAGGAGAGGTTCTGTATTTGTTAGCCATCAGTGCCTTTTCAATGGAAAAGTAAAAGAGGATATATGATGGTCAGAAGTTAGCCTACAGTTATCTCATTTAGAGTGGGGATCTGGGGTCAGTTTGGGGCTTGGGAGCCGTGTATGTGTGAGGCAGCAGTTGCCTCTGGAATCAGTCTCACAGAGATAGGTCGTAAGGCCGCAGAGATAGCATTGTCCCCAATTGTCACCGTGGAGACAGAGCGTGTGTGTGTGAGTGTGTGTGTGTGTGTGTGTGAGCATGTTTGTGTGCATGCCAGCATGTGGGCTTTCAGAGCACTGATTGGAGCGTGCAGCTGACTGAGCTATTCGAGTGCCCCTCATCTGCCTGCCTCTGTTAAATATGGTATGGTGGCAGTCACCATGGTAACCTCTATTCACTGCTATCTGCACTCATACATGGGCCCTCAGTCTTATCAGATGAGAGGGAGGGGGGGGGAGGGGGAGGGGGGGGTGAGAACAAGCATTTACGCTCGCGATTCATTCACAACTTAAGTTTGATGCTATCAATCGATCAAACAAGTCATCAAATTAAAAAGAACAGTGCTTTATTATCAGACCTGACAGAATAACGGTGTTCTGTAGGCTAGCAACCCGTGTTCATACCCTGCCAGTCTGCACTGATATAGGACAACAGTGCAACAACTTCGCGGCTGAACTTAAGTTAAGTTTCGGGCGTCATATGCCATCAAAGGGGGGGAAATACGACATGGAAATGTGTCAAAATGCATGACTATCATGCACAAATCAGCCTTAGAATATGTAACGCTAGATAGATAATGTTAGTAGACACGGAGCACAGTTTTGGTTTAATAAGTACCACAGCTATAGTGTCATATGCCATCAAAGGGGGGAAATGCAATCATGCACAGATCAGCCTTAAGACGTTAGATAGATAACGTTAGACACAGAGCGCAGATTTATTTTTATGGCGTTCCGAAATCTGATGTGACAGGAACGCTGGAGAAACAGCCGCTGGCCACGGCGTTAGTCAGCTACATGATATAACCCATCACTGCTATCATGAGTCTGGTGTCGCTCACTGCTCACATCCAGTCTCCTGCTCACTGCTCTCCACACCCATCAATAATATTACATAATAACAACTGCTCGGATTAGATTGCGTGTTTTGGTTGTGCCAAGTGCCACAGCTATAGCAACATATGCCATCAAAGGGGGGAAAATGCGACATGGAAATAGGTCAAAACGTGCAACTATCATGCACAAATCAGCCTAATGTTAGATAGATAACTTTAAATTAAATATGTCTACCATCATCCACTGTCAAACTCCACAGGTAAGAATTTATTTCTAAATAAACAGGATTGTACATCTTGTTCTGGAGCGGAAATGTGAATCGCGCTCCGATGGCATGGTGTATTTCTATGGGAAGGCTGTGGTGATGACATGGTGTATTTCTATGGGAAGGCTGTGGTGATGGCATGGTGTATTTCTATGGGGAGGTTGTGGTGATGACATGATGTATTTCTATGGGGAGCTGTGGTGATGACATGATGTATTTCTATGGGGAGGCTGTGGTGATGGCATGGTGTATTTCTATGGGAAGGCTGTGGTGATGGCATGGTGTATTTCTATGGGGAGGCTGTGGTGATGACATGATGTATTTCTATGGGGAGGCTGTTGGCTGTGCGCTTCCATTGGACTGCTCGGGACGTCGGGACGCCGGGGCGCTCATACAATCTCCACGTTTGCTGCAGAGCAACAGGGTGACTGTCACAAACGTGCAGATATGAGTGCTCCGGTCTCTTGCTTTGGGTAGTCTAATGGAAGTGCCCAGGTAATAGTTTTGCTATTACTGTCCTCTACTGCTGAGCACCAAAACCCTTGGAAGTTAAACGCGCTGGACTTGGGAACGGTATATTTCTATGTTGGGACTTGTAAGCGTAGGCACAGCACATCGGCATAATAGCGTTTTTTTGTTATGCTTGTTATAAAGAAAAGGTCTATAATACAATGAAATGACATTAAACTAAGATAATAATATGGTCATCATAATCTTTCTAACCTTTATTAACAAGTAATTACAGAAAAAGTAATGACATTTGTGAGTGTCTTCCGCATTGCCTAGAGCGGAATCAGATTTCTGTAGACGATTCGCAATGCATCCTGGGAGGTAGGGCCATGGCTCCCAACGTAGTCTGGTCATGAAAAACCTCCAAACGGAGCCATGAATCGCCCTACGGCTCAGGTCTACCCTAAATGAAAACAAGAATTGGGACACCCCTACCCTACACGTGAACGCGCAAAACGGAAAATAGGATTGGGCCTTCTTCTCCTCTGTTTGTAGGCAAACAGGCTTTTACTTAGGTTCCTTCTTTCAGGGCAAAAGTTTACTTGAAAAAAACGGTTTCCCAGATTCCTAATACTCTCCTTATTTGTGAACCAAGTTGAGTCTCAATCTGCCACTTTAAGTTTTAAATAGTCTTTCACTTCAACCCTGAGTAATGGGATAGTAACACGAGGCCTAGAGGTGAGACAGGCAGTTCAGATCCCAGGTCTGGTAGGAGATGAACTGGCCACACACTGCTGTTGTGTTTCTGAGCAAAACACTTAATGCCGTCCTCTCACTTTCTCTCTCCCTCTGTAGGTAACGGTTGTCCCTATATAGTAGATGACCCCAATGAAGATACCATCAGTGTTCTAGTACGCCTCATCACTGAGAAAAAAGGTAGGCATGATTAACTGATGATGTTACTCTCTCTGATGCATGCACTTCTTTACCCTGGGCCAAAAACAACCCTAAAAGCATTTTACCGAAATGAAGCTACTGAGCCATCTGGGATTATAGAGTTCTAGAGTTCAAATGACTTCAGTTATTCCGTTTGATCGTCTTTCAACACAAGGGTTTGCAAAGGGAGGGACTATTCACGGTCGATTTCAAAACTTTCCTGGAAACATTCATAATTATCAATGCATTTAAAATGAAATACTCTCCTGTTTCTGGGGAAATGAAAAGACATTTAATGGAGTAAATGTGTGTGTGTGTGTGTGTGTGTGTGTGTGTGTGTGTGTGTGTGTGTGTGTGTGTGTGTGTGTGTGTGTGTGTGTGTGTGTGACAGAGAATGCTGCTGCCCTGGAGGAGCTGCTGCTGGAGTACGAGAGTAAACAGATGGCCATCAGCAAGGCCTCGTCAATCAAGTGAGAACCCTTACATACACATACACACACACATACATATACATATACATTTACATACACATACACACACACACATATACATATACATATACATATACATATACATACACATACACATACACATACACATACACACACATACAAATACACACACATACACATACACACACACATACACATACATACACACACATATACATACACACACACATATACATACACACACATATACATATACATACACACACATACACACTGTACACACATATACATATACACACATATACATATACACACACATATACATACACATACACATACATACAGATACACACACACACACACATACATAGAGATACACATACACACACACACATACACACACATATACATACACACACATATACATACACATACACATACACACACATACACATATACATATACACTGTACACTCACATACAAACATATACATACAATGTAGACCCACATACACAGCTCTTTTCCCTTCTTGTTTTTAGTTTTTTTTCCTAGCACCAGGGGAGCCCCCCCCTCCCAAATTTCGTTGTATGGTACCTGTACTATATCAATGACAATAAAGACCATTCATTCATTCATTCATTCATTCATTCATTCATTCATTCATTCATACAAACATATACAGTAATAATAATAATAATAATAATAATAATAATAATACATTAAACTTATATAGCGCTTGTCTAGACACTCAAAGACGCTTTACAAACTGAAAAGATCGAGTAGTAATAAAAAAGAAACAAAAGAAATAAAAGAAAGTATAATTAAGGTAGTGCTGGGGACACATGGAAAGGGGAGGGGGAGAGGGTTAACTGGTGAAGGGGAGGGGGAGAGGGTTAACTGGTGAAGGCGAGTTTGAAGAGGTGGGTTTTGAGGGCCTGTTTAAATGTTGGGAGGGTGTTGGCCTGTCTGATGTGGTTGGGGAGGGCGTTCCAGAGGGACGGGGCTGCGGCTGAAAAGGCCCCATCACCCCAGGTCCAGAGCTTGGTCCTGGTGGTCTTGAGGGTGGTTTGGTCGGCAGACCTGAGTATACAATGTATACAGTATACAATGTACACCTACACACTAAGACACACACGTTAAAGGTATGGTTCAGCCTATTCTCATGTTAAGATGAAATATCATCCTACCCCGAGTTGTCTTCACAGACCAGTATTGAACTCCGTTCTCCACTTTGCTAACCGCAGCGCAGGCTAACAGTTAGCAGCTAACCGCAGCGCAGGCTAATAGTTAGCAGCGCCCTCTCCAATAGACTAGGATTCCGACGGACCTTAAGTTAGTATTGTTTAAATGACATGACATAATATCCTCTGAAAAACAATGAAAATAGGTTAAATCCTCCCTTATAGTCTAGTCATGCACTTCAAGGGCAACCGAGATAGGTAGATAATAATAAAAGTAAAGAGTTTTGACGAGAGAGGGAGACTACGGAGCCCCCCTGGGGTCACATGGTAGAAAAAATGATTTTTATGTGTGAATCCGTTCCCTCGGTTTAGTAATTCGTTCCCTCGGTTTAGTAATTCGTTCCCTCGGTTTAGTAATTCGTTAGGGTTAGGGTTAGGCCCTACGAGCCAGAACGATCGCAAGGATTAGGGTTAGGGTTAGAATCCTTGCAATCGTAGGGACTAACCCTAAACCTAACGAATTACTAAACCGAGGGAGCGGATTAACACATAAAATATTGTATTCTAATCCATGTGACCCCAGGGGGGCTCCGTAGGAGACAGAGCTTGATGAGGGAGATCCATAGGGAGGGTGGTCATTGTTGTCACGCATCATCTACTTCGGATGGAGATCCATTCTCCTATGATTTTCCGATGAATTTGATATTTGTTATACTGCACTTTCTGCAACTGCAGATGCTGCAAATACACCATAGCGTCCCTTGTTCACCCCAAAGAGCCTCACTGTATTCAAGTGAATCATGATTGAATTATTTAATGGTCAGAATTGACAGAATGCTCTATAGCCCAACACTATAGACAACACATCCTTAGATGTGCAGTGTAGTGTAGCTCAGCTGCTGTAGTGTGGGAGCTTTGGGCTTCTGGAAAGCTCTAACTGCATACACATGCATGTTCCGGAAAGCTCTGAATGCACACACACACGCACACCCACACACACACACACACCCACACACACTCACACACACACACACACACACACACACACACACACACTCACACACACACACGCACGCACACCCACGCACGCACGCACACCCACACCCACACCCACACCCACTCACTCACACACACACACACACACACACCCACTCACACACACACACACACACCCACTCACACACACACACACACACACCCACTCACACACACACACACACCCACACGCATGCACGCACACCCACACACGCACGCACGCACACCCACACCCACACCCACACACACCCACACTCACACTCACACTCACACACACACATACACACACACATAGCCTACATACATTCTGGAAAGCTCTCAATTCCCAGCTCTTGTACCCCAGCCCGGGGTCATTAGGGGTTGTCGAGGTCACTCCAGTTTGCATAGAGCTGGGCCCCATATGGTTATTCATTTCTGTGGCTCAGCCTTTCTACCTGACACAATGGAACAATGCAGGACCAGGGGGGGCTGGGCTTTTTTATAGACTGGTAGGACAGGGCTCAGTTTGGGGGTTTGATTAAAGGGGTTAGGGGGGGGGGATTCAGACTTAATTCGGGGCAATTTTGCGATACACAGTTTACAGTTGGTTACGCTGCTGTGGCAGATACGCTGTGTAGAAATCCCCCACCAGACAGACACCAGACATACACATACAACACCGCCACGAGCTGTCTGTGTGCACCTGCTCACGTGTGAGAATGTGTGTGTGTGTGTGTGTGTGTGTGTGTGTGTGTGCGTGTGTGTGTGTGCGTGCATGCATGCATGCGTGTGCGTGTGTGCCAGCTCACCTGTGTCTGTCTCTCTGTCCCAGGTTCCCCGTGCTGTCTCCACTCTCTCAATTCCGCTCCCTGCCCAGACTGTGCCCCCACCAGTCCCACCTCCACACCATCAGCGGTCTCTCCGGCCTCGCCCCCCGACACGGCTACTGCTGCTCTCGCTGCGCCCAGCGGAAATGGCCCCCCATCCTCTTCCCCCCCTTCGACATCCCCATCAAACCCCCCCAGGCCATCCTCCTGAACCCCCTGGACACCCAGGAGCAGCAGAAGAAAAGCCCGCTGTCGGGAGGAGTGTGTGTGGACACCCAGCACACACGTACCTCCCCCCAGGTGTCTCAGAGCCAGCAGGACGGGCCGGAGGGGCGGGGCAGGAAGGCTGGAGAGTTGACCATCCTGTCTGTCGGGAGGTGAGGACGGACGGACAACCTAGATTTAACACTAGAACAGCCGTGCCTTTTTTACCTACTGTAAGAGCCGCCTCGGGGTCAAATAATAATAATAATAATAATAATAATAATAATAATAACTTTTATTTGTATAGCACTTTTCCTGCAAGCGTTGCATAGTCTTTACCATGGGAAGCTGCTATTTACACACAACGACCACTAGTTGGCCGCCTTGTAAATCAGCCTGGCTCCTACACAGAAAAACAGCAAAATAGCTTTTTTACTAGCTTATCCTGATGTAGTTTTGAAAATGTAAGAATACTGGGTGGTCGAACGCACATATATAGGAAAAGTCATGAAAGGAGGGTCCTGAAATTTGATCGACTGCAAAGAGATAACTCACAGTGTCAAATGACCACTCCATGGCTGTTCTAGTGTTAAATACTTGGATCCACAAGAAGCAACATGACTGAACTGAATTGAATGTGTCAATCTGTTTGATTGATAGGTTCCAGGTCGCCCAGATCCCAGAGCAGAGGACCGTATCCATGGAAACAACGACCCCCGCAGAGTTGAATGACTCAGACTCAGTGGAGGAGAACAGGTCTTCATCGTCTACCACAAGGGGGAGGCAGGAGGTGAGGAGCTTCTGGACATTCTTCATTCTTTCTGTCTTTCTTTCATTCCATTTGTTCAATCTTTATTTATTTGTTCTCTGTTTCTCTCTAACTTCCTCTCTATTTGACTCTTTTCCACCCTCTATCTCTCTATCCCCTCTCTTTCCTTCTCAGTTGTCTCTTCACTCTCGCTAATCTTTACTTTCTTTATTCTCCCTCCTTTCTCTCCTTTCCACTTCACTCATTTTGACTGACTCTTCATGTGAACTGGTGAACTGATGATTCACTTCCTTAGTCAAATGTATAGATTGTAAGTCGCTTTGGAATAAGGCGTCTGCTAAATGCCAAAAATGTAAATGTAAATGTCATGTTATTGAGCGTGCACACACACAGGCAGTTAGTTCATGTTCTTGTAATTACCACTGAATTATAAAATAACACACACACCACAGTGTCTATCTTTGGAACATATAAACAACACTACATTATCATTACTGAAATTACTCCAGTGAATATTCAGTCGTGACACACACACGCGCGTACACACGCACGCACGCACACACACACACACACACACACACACACACACACACACACACACACACACACACACTCTCTCTCTCTCTCTCACACACTCTCATACACAGTCATAAGTCCGCATTCTGACAGCTCAGTTCCATTCTAGTACATTCTATTGCTGTCTACCTCCTGCCCATTGGTTAGGGATTTTCTGAGACTGTTTCCCATTCTGTGTCCTGTCTGTTCCCCAGTTTGTCAGTGTCTAGTCAGCAAGGCAGCTCCTGACTGCCCTCTGGTGGAGACACTATGCTAGCACATGCTAGAGAAAACAGAAGTATCTAGGCACAATGTGATCTGAATCTCTTACCCTAACCGTAAAGGGGCAATCTGTGATTGGTACATTCATTTTTGGACTTTTAAATGAGTGGTATATAGCCATTTCATTGATTCTTGAAGAATATATTTTAACTTATAAATACCTCAGTATAAATAGTTACCACACATATAGACTTGTCTTACTCCATTATTTGTTAAAATGCAATTGTAAATAACAATGTATAGTGTCAAATATGGTTAGAACTATGACTTTGATCTTATGGATGGTTAATATCAAATATGGTTAGCATCCACAGCTCCTTCTACACATTTGAGAGTGTTTACATTTCTCCAGCAACCTCCCTCACAAACGAAGTGTCGAGGTGAATCCTACTACTCACCCTGACAGTGTACAAAGAGCTTGTGGAAACATACATATGTTTATTTTACCACGGCCATCTAGTAACTAACCTTCTTTTCAGAATCCCACCGTTAGGCAAACTCTGCATGAGACAAAACTCTTTGTTTTCATGTTCCTAATCATCTCTCTCTCTCTCTCTCTCTCTCTCTCTCTCTCTCTCTCTCTCTCTCTCTCTCTCTCTCTCTCTCTCTCTCTCTCTCTCTCTCTCTCTCTCTCACACACACACACACACAGGTAAACAGCTAATCGTTGGAAGAGTAATACCTCCACCTTGCTGATGATGACATCATCATTGATGGATGGGAGAGTTCAACAATGGCTGCCACGGGTGGAGAGACCTCCTCCACGGAGAGTTGTGATACCAGGGAAACGAAGCTCCTCCTTGATTCTTATTGATGAGCAATAATCCTCCTCTTTTGACAGAAAGGAGTGGAGTAGAGAAGGAGAGGAGAGGAGAGGAGATGAAGAGAGGAGGAACAAAATGCACTCTCTAACCTCTGTAAATGTGCTTCCGTGAGACTGTGTACAGGGGTTAAACACACACACACACACACACACACACACACACACACACACATACAGTCAGGTACACACTTATGGTACATTTAGCATACACGCACAAATATACTCACATACAAACAAAGTTACACACGCAAACACACATACCCATTTAACAAGGAAACACCAAGAACAGAACTCAAATCTTCGGTCTCAACATTTTGTATCATTTTTAATAATAGTTTAATAGCCTTTTTAGCCCTTTTTGCTCTTCTTACATTTGAAATGCTGATTAGCTGTTGAAGGCCCTCTTGATAATGTTGAATGTAGTCGTCTTAACCAGGGAATCCTTGGGGTCGAGCTCTCGTCATCACATGGACATTGACAGAGTGAGACATAGTCCTGATTTTAAACAGGCATAGCATGAATTCTACTTTTAACTATTTGACTGCATCAGATTCGTTTTTGATGTGTAGGGGCCTTGTAAATGTTTGTATATATGTTAAAAGATTTATTATAGCTCTTAGTTTTGTACAGAGATGGAATCTGACAGGTTTGGAGTTTGGTGAGAGTTTGCAGTGCCTCTGATGTACTTGACTTTAACCTGTTACTTCCTCTGAATCCTCCGGTATGTTCTGCAAGCTGTATAGTTACCCCCTAGATACTGGAGAGTGAACTGATCCTAGATCTGGGTTTAAGGGTAACTTTTACCTTGGGCCTGTCCCTCATCTCAAACAGTGATCTTGCCTTCACTCCCCACCCTATAATGATCATGGTGACAGGGTTGTCTAACTACTACCTTAGGCTCGAGTCTTTCATCGCACTATGGTCAGAAAGCCTAGGCAGGCGTGCAGTAGTGAGGGGTGGGCCTGCTTGCCACACTCCCAGCAGATCAGGACCACCAACAAAAAACACTCCATCGTTCCCACAGATCCCCCATGTCGCTTCCCACAACCAAATAACAATTCCATGAAAAATAAAACCACGTAGACAGTGTCCATTTCAAAAGTCTATAGCTTGCTGGCAATGTTAACTAAGTTGATTGGCTAACACTGAGGAATTTGCTCTTTTCAAGAGTTAGGAGAAAGGGAGGGGAGTTGTTGTTCTCAGAATATCACTTCTGCTCAAAGCCAATCAGAATGGGACCTCTGCTCAAAGCCAATCAGAATGGGACCTCTAGCAACCAGCTTCTATTCAAACCCAATCGGCTACCTCCAAACGAGGTGTGAAAACCATGTGATTTGGAGGTTATGGCTCTGCGATATTATCTTGCGACACACTCAGGCAAAATCGTAACATGCCATTTCCATTTCTGAAAGAACAGACGTTTCACACACTCCACTGAAGATACTATTGCAGGGTTAACAGACAGAATTTGCAGACTCAACTGTATTGACAAACTATTTTGACCCAAAGAAATAAAGCATTAGCAAGCACTGCTGACTTTATTAAGAGAGTTTGTTTAACATTATTGCCATGTTAGTTTAGGACCTGTTCAACTTTGACCTTATACAGGACCACATCACATTTCATTTGAATCATTCGAATCCACAGTAATCCTTTGAGGTACTAGGGACACAATTATTTCAAATGCCTAGTCTTATAATCATGTGCACAAAACACATATAATCATGGGTGTCAAACAAACAAAGGCACACACACCATGCACACACACACACACACACACACACACACACACACACACACACACACACAAAGACATAACACATATACTCAAACACACACACACACACACACACACACACACACACACACACAAGCACAACAAACTCCAAAGAGAGCTGCCAGATGCATTCTCTCTAGGTGCTCTGAGATCTCTCTGTATCTCCATGTGAGAGCTGTATTCTCTGTACTGTTCATAAAAGGAATAGAATATTATCACTATAGTATTATATTATAGTCTTAATAGATTTGGCACATGTTGGTAACATAGAACTATGCTCTCAAAATAGCAGAATATTGGATTTAGGCTATTTTGTATAACTGAAGACAGTTTTGAGAGCAGTTTTTGAGAGCATGGAACAGTATATCATTTCTGAAAAACTGTATATTCAGTCTTTGAACGAATCATGACTGACCATCTTATTTTCATTCCTTCAAACTGCATTTTCAAGTGTTTTTATTCCTGTTTTTAGTTATTTAAATGGCTTTAAAGTAGTGGCAGACATGGCTGCTTCACTGTGGGAGCACAGTTGGGGTTTTGCAGTTTACATCAGCATTGTTATTGTTATTGAGTATCATCAATTATCATTTCACATTTTGTATGTTGCTGTTTTTGCAGTTCAGAACCTAAGTGTCTGGATTTTATCATATTTATTGGTTGAACATTTACATGTTTTAAATTTGACCTGTGTTATCATTATGTTATATTGTAAACTGAAGTGTTGCTGAAAGGAAGGAAAAAACATTCATCTCCTATACATTGTAGATTGTATTTATTATGATATTTCATTTTTCTGTATGATATTTTTATTCTTGATTAAAGGAGCAGTGTATTTTGGCAGTGTTGTTTCTTTTGACTCAAAACTCAATGTTGATATTAAAATGAGGGTGCTTTGATTTGCAATCAGAAAGCTCAGCACTGAAATCCACTTTGTGTGATAAAAATAACTCTACTATAATAAGTCTGATGTTGGTCCGCAAGTCGGCATCGGTACGGAAATACGAATCACAACACAAACTCGCTAGTCAAGCCAAAATGCTGCAACAAAATGGATTGGGTGAGTAATCCCCACTGCTACCTAGTTAACTATAACACTACTTTACATTGTTAGCAGACTCACAAAACAAGCTGTGTTAGTTGACTAGCGATGTGTCATTGATCTTCAACAACCCGGAAATGTATTCACATTTTCGAAAGAAAGGTCTGATCATTAAATCGGATCTCGACCTGAG
Organism: Nansenia antarctica; assembly: GCF_963989245.1. Lineage (NCBI taxonomy): Eukaryota > Metazoa > Chordata > Actinopteri > Argentiniformes > Microstomatidae > Nansenia > Nansenia antarctica. The sequence continues at coordinate 23,387 of NW_027662877.1, forward strand.
GACCAAATGATCAGACTGTGTCACATATAACTACTCTCCTGTTGTCAGCTCTGTTCACTTTGATCAGCTTCAGGCATAATGAACCCATTGGCACCCGCTAAAGGTAGATACCGTTGTACTTTACTTATCTCCTTATGCTGTCTCTTAACTACTAATTAACACCAACCACAGCTAATTCCACAAAATGCGCACACAGGTTGGTATCCATCACATGTTTCTTCTGAGTTCACTGTTTATATTCAGGGGTGCAAACTGGTGATGGCCCAAAAAGGTGACACTTTTTGAGCACTAGCGGTGGTAGATGGATAGCGCTAGCACTGATGGTGGTCTCACCGGCGGTCCTAACCTTAACACCCACATAATTATGTTGAAAACAGGTTGTTTACTGTGACTGTGTCCTCCACACTGTCTAGAATTGTACCTAGCTGCATGAAGCTAAAAGTTATTTCAACAGCAGCGTTTAGCAGACAGGAAGATTAGTTAGAAGAATAGTCATCATGTGACTTGGATGAGACGTAGACCCCCCCCCCCCCCCCCCCACCAAATATATTTTTTGCAAATCTACACGATTCACGTGGATGACCTATTTTGAAGTAAAAACTGCTAATTTAGCAGAAATGTGACAAGTTCGCCCCCCTGCATATATGAGGTCACCACCACAATGACTGTAAGGGCACTAATAAGTATTACATTATTTTTCTCTCCACCTCCTTCAAACCAACCTCATTTGCCTCCCGAGTCTTTTCACTCTCTCATTCAACAACAAACGAAAAATAAACAAGGACACAATCTTCACAAACTGTTACCCTTTTTATTGTAGTCCTCAAATAAACTGTAACGATAAAAACAACAAGGTGGTAACCATAATAATATTTAAAATTGTAAAAGAACAAAAACATTAGACTGTAAGAAATTAAATTAGATTGCCATCTTCGATGCCGTCCCATGTGTCAAAACGTGTGTGGAGCTATTGCATGTCCTTATTTGGGCGAAAAGAGAGAGGGCAGAGGGCCTCTGGGAACAAATTTGTGGATGGGGCATGGCCAAATGGGGGAGAGCCAATCACAGGCTAGTGTTAGGTCACCTGAATGCACAGATGCAGAGGGGGACAGAGAAACCAATCAGGCTTGGCATTATTCTGCTTAAGCATCAACACTTCATAGTTAATAACAGTCTCTCTGGTGAAGTATAGAGCAGCCTGCAGTAGAGATGCACATCAGTAAGCCCTGCTGCGTGCACGTACACACACACACACACACACACACACACACACACACACACACACACACACACACACACACACACACTCACGTAAGAACATAGAAATTGAAAGGGAAGAACAGACATGGTTCTAAATTCCACATAGTTTTTAAACATGGACCCACCAACATCAACATGAAACATAGTCTAACAAATATAACCCATTGGATTCTTGAGTCATAACATTGTTAACTAAAGCAACAACCAGTCAAACACTCCAAACCTCAGCCACACATACGACGAGTCCTCATCTCCATACTCTAGGATCTAGAACTCTGCTATGAATAACAAATGTCCGCTCTACCCAATGTAGTAGCTGCTCCCCTCTCACAGGTAGTAGAGGAAGTCATCCAGCTTCATGTTGGGCTCTCTGTGGATGCTCTGTCCCACCAGGAAAGCAAGCTTGTGGGCATACTGGCAGGGTGCAGGCACTCGGATGATCCCCTGAAATAATTGGGGGAGACAAAATCAACGACAATTTATGCATCAAAAAACAACTTGCATGCCTGAAATGGGAAAACCATATGTAAATACAGTATGTTTGATTTCATAACCAATATGGATACGTATCAGTAGGTTTAAGATGTGTTTCAATGTGAACTACACCCTGTTCATGCCTGCATTTGAATTACTGACCAAGAGAATAGTTTAAGCAGACTTTTACCCTGTCATTTTGTGCATTTATTGTTTTCATTATTCTAAAGTAGACATATCCACACACAAAGAATCATGTTATAAAACAATCTCTGAGTAAATATATCTCGCTTTGAATGCCCTGATGTTCCAAACTCCCAAGATCCCCCCCTCTCTCCCCGTCACAACAGACCTCACACGTTTTGATAGCTATGATGCAGCTGCACACGAAATAATGAAAGTTCGGGTAAACCTCCCCTTTAAAACTACTACTGGAAAGACAACCCAGCATACCTGCCAGTTGAAGTACATGTGGCAGAGTTTGTAGGTCAGTTTCTGCATGTGGTCAGGCTTCAGTCCACTGCTGTCATACACCACATTGTAGTGGGTTGGGGAGACGCTTCCCTGTCTAACAGCTTGGCTGACAATGAAGAAGTCGTACCTGAAAATGGGAAATTGCAACTGTAGCCACCGTTTTAAGACTGGATAAAGCAGACATAGCACATCTCTGAAAAAACAACATATTTTCTGAATTGCGTATTGAATCGATACCATTCTGGGCGGGTGACCTCAGTGTCGATGACTGTTCCAGGGGGTGGGTTGGCCATCTTGCCGCCAACTTGGGCAAAGAACCTGGAACTGATCCGCTTCTTCACAACCACCACTGTGAGTTTGGGTCTAGGAGGGGAAGAGAGAAAATACGATCAGAATGATTGGTGATTGAATGTGTTAAAGGGAACCCTGGTTATTAAGACACAGTGTTTCCTCTATATGCATTGATTCGTGGCGGGCCGCCACAAATACATTTTCTACGCCACTAATTGATTCAGGCTGCGCAACGAGAAAGGCAGCGAGGAATTATTATTTATTTTTTTTTTAAAAAAAATCAGATTTTATCCCTTTTTCACCCAATTTGGTAGCCAATTGAACCCAACCTAGCATCCAATTATCCCCTGCCTATTGCGAAGGATCCGCCGCACGACCCCGTGGCCGGCAGTCCCAGAAGAGGCCGCCAGGCAGACTAGCTGACTGGCTCCTCGAGCCCAGCACCTGTTATTCCGGCACCCCGGGGGCGCTGTTGCGCGACGGATCCTTGTCCGGAACTACTCCTATACCGCCCTCGGGAACGGCCGCCCAATATGCCGCTCCCCGTGTGTGCCCCAGCCATATCCGGATCTGGCGAGCTGGGATACGATCCCAGTCCCCGGTGGGCAGCTTGCACTAGTGGCCAGTGCTTAGACCGCTACACCACCGCGGGGCTGCAGCGAGGAATTATGATCGGAGAATAGAAAAAGAAAAAGCAGATTTAAGCTAGATTTAGGCCGCTTTCAGACCTACATTTCGTTCCGATTTCGTTCCGATGTTGCAATTAACCCCGTCGGCAACGCGCTTGCAAAGCAATTTTGTGATTGGTCAGAATTTAGCGGATTTCAGGAAATCCCTCTCCTCTCCCTTCGCCCGTCGCCGGTCCCTTTAATCCCGTATCCTAATCGAAAATGCAACATCAGCGACGACTGTGGGTTATTGCATTTACTGCTGTTCTCTGGTTCATGTGCTTATACCAGTGCTCAGTATACAAGTATTTTAAATGAACATTCGTAATGTAGTCTCTGATGTTCATGGTCAACTAAATCAGGCTATTTTGTGAAACAAATAATGTTCCCGCAAATGGGTTAACCGAGCAGCCTCGCACCTAACGCTAGCATCGAACTATTCATAGCATAAACGTTGGTAAATGTCATAAACGACACAGTATTGGCAGGGGAAAAGAAGGGGAGTCGAATTTTTATTGACAACGGATGCTGGAAAAACATGCAGCTAAAATTCAGGGAACATTTGGACAATAAGAGACACAAGGTGTGGTCGCATGGTCTAATTACAGGGCAATATGCGCGGGGCAACAATTATCTATAGCCTCTAAAATCACCACGAACAGAACGGCAGAGGTACGGGTAAGCAGGGCTCATGTCGGTGTCATCAAAGGTAAAAGTTGGTTTTCTTTAACTCAGCTGATAGCATTACCTTGCTGTTGGTTGTTTACCGAATGCTCCATCTGACTGTCACACTGTGATTTTACTTGTGTAAACAGTTAATGAGTAACGTTAGACGGTTTTGTGCGTGTACTCTCATGTAGGCTTGCAATACTTTGTATTGATGAGCTGATCTTTCATTGTGACTGTAAGTCGCAAGTTTATATTCTACGGATGTTGTTCAGTGCTGTATGCGCGTTCCCGGTTCCCTGTGTACTTCATATTCGATGAGCTGATGATCTTTCTCTGTGTGTGTGTGTGTGTGTGTCTTGGGCGTATCTGTCAGTCACATGTATATGTTCAGTGCTGTATGCGCGTTCCGCATGTTCTGCTGCAGCTGTAGGATATCTTGGTATTTGATCACCTTCTATATAAAAATCACTGTTTTTTTTATGTTGCCACCCTTTAGTTTTTGGTGAAATTACGTCTTTGTTTTGAGCGCCAGTGCGCGTTTCATGTGCGTGCAATTATTATTTTTTTACCACTCCGCCACTAATGTGAAAAATCCTAGAGGAAACACTGAAGATATGTAGGCCTTAATACGCTCTAATTGCCATCTCGTACTAAAATATGTTGGTAGAAAGACATGAAAAATTTTGATTATGTTAGAAATCCTCAATTAAGGTGTAGGTCCTTAAGGTCCTCTTACGTGTAGTCCTTTCCCATGGTGCTGATTGAGTCCAGGATCTGTGGCACTTCGTAGTTGACCACACTCTGCAGCATCCCGTCCCCCACTCCGTCTCTGTAGATAATGATGCGTGAGGGCAGGCACTGGTTGTGCTTCAGCCAGGCCTTCAGTGCACCTGGGAAAGAGAGCCTGCACTTAGGATACTAGGGATCATTCTCATGCTTCTCTGAGGGATTATGTTGAAAAGAAGACTTGGAAGACATTGTTACAATGTGGCAGTCAGTGGTCAATTTTGATATGGTATCTTATTTGAAATGCTTTGTTGTTTCATTGAACTTGCCTTGCAGAGCCACTTTCAAGCCATCCATGATCTCCTGACCACGGCTCTGAACCACACACTTGGAGAACCACCTGGAAAACAAGAGGAATCAGTTGGTACTGGCTACCAACATTGGTGGTAAAGAGCACATTCATAACCCAAGGCCATGCTTCTCCATGCTCATCCACATACCTGGACATGCCCTTGTTGAGACTGGCCACCAGAGCTCCAATGGACCTATTCCCTGCAGCTATGTCGTGGTAGCAGTCAATGCCCACGATCATCAGCTGCTGGAGCTGTGAAACAGAGGCAGGTGAAGTTACACCTTACAAAGTTTGGTTTAGCACATGCTTCTATTGAGATACATGGGGTGGAACATAAGATTGTGGATGGAGATCACATAGGTGTGAAATGTGTGGTTGTAGAAATAGAACACGCTGTAGAAATTGTACCTGCACCCATGTGAGGTAGTCAGTCAGATAAATGTTATCCACATTAAAAAGGGAAAGTTTATCCAAAATTCATGTTCATGTGTATTTCTGGTCAATCCATAATGCATACCGTGTCAAACTATCATCATTTCAAAACATAGCTATCAAAACTCAAAGTCTATGTTTACTTCCTAAAAAAGCCCCAGAGTTAATATAATCTGGAATCGGGAATCTTGAGCAATTTGGAACATCAGGACTGATGACGGCATTCAAAGCGAGATATCTTGACCGTTTATATATATACTATATATCTTTTTTATATTTTTTTTTGAAATTTGTTTTTCTGATTTTATCCCCTTTTTCACCCAATTTGGTATCCAATTGAACCCAACCTAGCATCCAATTATCCCCTGCCTATTGCGTAGGATCCGCCGCACGACCCCGTGGCCGGCAGTCCCAGAGGAGATCGCCAGGCAGACTAGCTGACTGGCTCCTCGAGCCCAGCACCGTTATTCCGGCACCCCGGGGGCGCTGTTGCGCGACGGATCCTTGCCCGGAAATATTCCTATACCGCCCTCGGGAGCGGCCGCTCAATATGCCGCTCCCTGTGTGTGCCCCGGCCATATCCGGGTCTGGCGAGCTGGGATTCGATCCCAGTCCCCGGTGGGCAGCTTGCACTAGTGGCTAGTGCTTAGACCGCTACACCACCGCGGGGCACATCTTCATCGTTTTTAATGTGTCTATTGAATAATGAAAACAACAAATAATAAAATTCCACTTTAAACTTATCATGAGCATTGGTCTGTATGTGCACAGCCGTTTTTTTATATACTGGGCCCCAACAACATTTGTGACTTTGGGTTTATTTCAATTCACTGTGCGACTTACTGGGATCTCCACACTCCAGAGCTCTCCTCCCATCTTGCAGTTCATCTGCAGGGCAATCTTGGTGGCCACAGTCATGACGACCTGTTGGCGGGAAAGGGTGCGAGCCAACACACACTGGCTGGGGGTGGGACAGTCCACACACAGGTACTTCTTCACACTGTCATACTTATCCTTCCTGTTGCTGGGGAGGATCACCACCACCTGAGGAGGTAACACACATGCTTTAGTCCTCATTCAACACCTAGAGGTGGTTACCTGGACACAGATTAAGACGATTGCTAGACATGTTATGCTCAGAGACTAACCATCTGGGTGGTCTCTGTAACGTTGTGCTGCAGAGCCCTGAGCAGAGACTCCTGGCGGTCCTCGTACTCCACCCTGTACACAGACCAAAACTGTCAAAGCACTGAGACATCTAACCAATGGGACTTCCACTGATGATACCATGTTCATTTGGAGATAACACCCAAGTATGATTGGCAAAGAATACTCAAGGCTTTGTAAAACACCTGTGGTACAATACTGCAGCTTAAAGTGCTCATTAACTCAAGCTTGGAACCTTAATTCTAGCTGTGCCCATTCACAGCTGGACTCACCGTTGTAATTAACTTAGGTATCATATGTTGCTCCCTGCCACTAGGTGGTGCTATAGCACTGTGTGTGTGTGTGTGTGTGTGTGTGTGTGTGTGTGTGTGCCTCCTTCCAGTCTCATCCAACCCAGAGTGAGAACTCACATAACAGGCCTCTGCATGCGGATGCCCATGGGTGGGGACACCTTATTTAAGCCGTCCAGGAGGGCGTGGGCTACGTCAGCGTTGCGGTGGGTAAAGAACATGATCCAGTTGTCCAGTGGCCGGCTGCTGATCAGGGGGATCCCCCTCATTTCTTTGGACCAGTCTGCTGCCCAAGCGTTGTAGTCGTACTGGGAGACAGAAGAAAAAGAAAAAAAAAGGTTTTTGAGTTTGTTGCAATCACAGATTATGACAGGCATATACATGCAAATACATGACCAGCAAACATTCTTGTTTGGAGCTAGATCAGTACATGTTGCAGTAAAACAGAAATGTTTAGCAAGAGCTTCAAACTGCAGGTAACAAGTACTGTAATAAGCCACACTGGGGACATCATTTCTGATGTATTCAATACCGATCTGGATCCTTGGATAATCCTCTCAGTAGGGAGGACTCTGCCTGTGAGGTTCAGGAGTTTGTTGTCAAAGTTGAGCCCCCAGGTATTAATTTCAGCCTCAGCCTCAGGGTTCCTGCAAGGTGGTCAGTTTTGCAATCAACGTTGTGATATCAATATTGTAACCACTTAAAGCTGGGGTGTAGAGTCAACATTACATCAGTGTAAGGCTGCTCATAGTCAAACCATATAGAGTGTGACGAACTTGTGGATGTTATTGACAAAGCGATTGAGACGCTGCTCCCTCTGCTCTGGGTTCAGTCTGGTGTGGGTGGCCAGGTCCTTCATGATGTTGAAGTCACTGCGCATCTTGTCCGTCAGGCCTATTAAAAAAAGTAAAAAAAGTAGCAGTGTATATAATACTAAAATAAATACTGTCCATAAGTAGTGTTTGTGAGGTTTCTCTAGTGTCAAGTCAGTGGTACCTGTAAGGTAGCAGAACTCAGGGATGAGCATGGCTGGGCCAGGGGGCGGCCCCCCAGAAGGGCCCATCTTCTTCACATGGCTTACCAGAAGGGCCTGCCGGTTGTCGGTGATGTCCAGACTATATTGCTGAATGAAAGTGTTAAATCATAATGAGTTCAGTGGTTACTGTGACACATGGTCAGTGATATGGTCTGATAGTTTAAGTTTATGAGACAACACCTACAGTTTTGTAGTATTCTTTGAAGGAGATGTCAGAGTCCCCTCTCTTGAATGTGTTAGTAGGAGTGTGGTCCCATGCGATATCATCAATCCTGTAGGTCTTGTTATTGTACCTGAGAGAAAAAATTCCCATAGACAGTTGGTTGTTATAAATGTGAATGTTTCTTTGCAACAATGTAAAAGTGGTTATTATAAGGTTGAATAAACATTGTTATTTTTTAAAAAATAAATATGAATATGCACAAATCTAAGTAGAGCTTAGTGCTTAGTACCTACTCTGCATTACTGTAAAGCGTTACCGTAGAGAAACAACAGTTGTATCTCTGCGTTCATCTAGTGGTGGGTCTTACTTGGTGAGGACAATTTGGCCCACCAGCTCCTTGGTGCAGGCCTCCATGAAGCGCTGGTCCCCACACTGCTGCTTGAGATTGCCCATGAAAGCGAGCACTGTTTCACTGCGCAGCACCTTGTGGCTCACATCCATACTCAGCATGATGCCCGACTCATACTGCAGGATGGTGGTGGTGAAGCCAGGCCAGATGGTCAGTCTGAAGAGCACATGCATACAACATGCCACACAATGAAGGACACAACAACATCTTTATTCTGTCTCTTTTGTCTTTATGGGTAAAACCACTGCCGAGACAGGTAAGGCACAGACCTGTGCTGTGGGATATTGAGTGGTTCATTTGGGTCGTAGTAATGGCGTCAAATTTGTTGCATGTTTAGTATCCGCAGCACCCTAGAACAAACAGAGAAAAACATTTTTACAGACAATGACGGAATAGAGACCGACAGAGAATGAATGAATGAATGAATGAATGAATGGTCTTTATTGTCATTGATATAGTACAGGTACCAAACAACGAAATGTGGGAGGGGGGGCTCCCCTGGTGCTAGGAAAAAAACTAAAAACAAGAAGGGAAAAGAGCTGGTTTACATAAATAAAGGCTATGTACACTATCCACTATACTATACTATACAAATTAAAACACTGTGCTGTACTCTATGCTATGCTATACCTATTCTAACATTTCCTATCTCTGAACCTTATGTACCCGAGGGTTGTCATATTGCACATAGTGTTATTGCACATTCATTTAAAGTGTCGCAGTTTGCAGGTTTGAAATGTTCACAGTTGTGTTTCAGTATTGCACTTGATTTCAATCTAGTAGCTGCCATCAAATTGTCTAGATTGTCCAGGGCCTAGAACCTAGGTCTTTGCTGTGTTCAGGGCCTGAATGGCCCTGGGGTAGAAGCTGAGCTTCAGTCTGTTTGTCCTTGCGAACATGGTCCTGAACCGCCTGTCCGAGGGCAGCCGAGCAAAGAAACGTGAGTTTGTGTCTTATTATAGGTCAACACAACCATAACCTTTCACTGGGTGCTCTGACCTTCTGAAGATGATGTTGTAGAACTGCAGGCACACTGGAGAGGTGGGTGGCAGCTCATTGGTCAGAGTGATCGTGATCTGGACATCCTCTCCATGGTTGGTCCGAGACTGAAGTACAGTTTCCTACAAAATACAATGGAAGCTCTGTGTCAAGGTTTCTCAATGAATTACAATTAGAACATGCTTCTCAAAACAGCATGTGGGAGCTGATCCATCAGCTTTAGATCATACTGTAGTTAGTATGTTTTTCACTCTTGCTCCAACAATTAACAGTTAACTACTTTGACAAGTTCTTACATGCCGTTTGGTAAATTATGATCTTAGTCTATCACAAATCTGAGTGATAACGCCATCAGAAGAACCGAACCCTCTCGTGTACTGTACCCGGTTCTCAAGTCTGTGAGGCAGGAAGAGGAGGGCTCCATCAAAGGTGCGGGCTGAGCCTAGCGTCTCGTTATGATGATACAAGAGGGCAGAACGCAGGCGGCGGGACTCTATGGGGGGCTTGTAGTCCACATGGTACTGGTAAAGCACCCACTGAGGGCGGGAAAGGATGCGGAAGAAGTTGGCTTTCAGTTGAATAGGAGAGCCAGAGGACCCTGAAGAAATATCACAGATGACAGCATTATATTACAGAAAACAGAACAATGACATTCTTCTGCAATGGGTTTAATGAGGATTTCATACATGGATTTATCATGTTGTTCATTATTCTAAAACTACACTATAATTGTGACCATGTAATGGCTGGCTAACACACCAGTCTTGGATTCATTGACATGCTCCATGGCCTGCCTGGTGTTGATTCCTACATCATGGAAATCACCACGGCGTCCACCCCTCTCTCCGATCTTCACCTGTTGAAAGCCTGAAGATATCTTAAGAAGATCTGTGGAAACAAAGGGCAGAGAAATAATGCAGTTTCACTCACTCTCATTTCACATTAAACACATTGATTGAACACATTTCAAATGTAAAATGTTAGGCTTGACTACTGGTATAGGAGAGGAAGATTTAAAAGTAAAAGTGCACTTAAGGCTTGACAGGTAGACCATATGCGCAGAAAGACATGATTAATCAATGCTTGCAGTAACGTTTCTGTTCACTGTTTTCGTTCCCTCAACTCTCAAATCCACTCGCCATGAACAAACATTTGAACAAGTTACAGAAGCAACTGCGTTCCAGACAAACTCGACCTCCGACTCAATGGAACGCATCATACACTGAAAATTCACTGGTGCATATTGAACCGTGGATGGCGAACCATACAGTTCAATATAAACAGAGAACCGTTGCACCCCTAATATGCATTAGCTACTTTAAATGACCATAGAACACAGCACCTTCTGAGGACACAAGTCCTGGGGCAATTTTCTGTCTTCCACGACCCACAAGTTGACCCTCAGAAGTGGAGTGAACTGGCCGTGCTTCCTCCTGAGGGGGAGCCTTTGAGAAAAAACATTAAAATGTAATCAAAAATACTTTATTGAAAGCCCTTACCAGTTCATATAATAACTCATGTTTCATATCAACAACACTCCACAAAATTACTGTGAAAACTCATAAAGGTAAGTGAAGTAATCTTAACCACTCAATTAGCAGTGCAAGAGCATTCAAATACAGTCAGAACTGAATTAATGATATGCCTAAAAACTATTACAGTGACAGAATACAATAGTGACCTTATAAATTCAGCATTACATTTGTTGTCTTCTGGCAGAGATGCCATCATAGGATTATTTAGCCTGATCCATTCTCATCCTATTATATTTATATCGAGGATACACTACACAATTTATAAAAATCTTCATACCGGAAAACCTCTGACATTTTGTGATCACCCTTGCCCAAATGATTGTGTCTTGCTGTTGCTCTCTCCAAGATCAGGGGTTCTCACATCACACATTTTAATTTATACATTTACATAAGATTTGACCATCAAGACCCTACAGTAGCCTCAATTCATACAGCCATCTTGGTACAGCCATGCGTAACGGCGAAATCCTGGGCAGAATTAATTCCTTGGTAATTGATGTGTATAAGGATTCTTAATGAACTCACCGACAGCGCCCCTGGTGGCCCAGTCTCTTGACCGCGTGCACGACCCCTCGGTGTTGCTCTGGCTCGACCCGTCATGTTAGGGTTTGGGTTAACACTGGAACATACGTCAACATTGGGATTTGAAAATAAGGGATATCCCCCGCACGCCGCCCCCACCACCGTCCACAAACCATACCCCTTACATTTAGACAAGGGGACACAGTCAATCAACCACCTGCTTCAGTGCAACAAGAATTGGGTTAACTAGTTAAGTATGTATGTATCGAGGGATATCAACATCTAGTCCTACATAACAGATCTGATCATCTGGTGAACCAGTGACTGCTGTGAAAGTGCAGCTGGCAACAAGGGAAAGACCTTGCGACAGCATGGAAAGACAGCTGACAGGAGGGAATAGACCCCAACGGGGCCGCCATGGGCTAGCTACCCGTGGCGGCGGGATCCAGCACGAACAGTGTATGGGTCCCACCCAAACTTGGCTACGAAAAATTCTAAGAAGAAAATACCCCGGAGTCACGTGACCACTCGTTGACGATGCACACGTAGTCTTCTTGTCCGCTCAATTTGCCACATAATTGCACTAATACTTTACAATTTATCGAATAATATATTAGAAACAGCAATGACCACATCCCTTGCTATGGGAAGTCGCAAAAGAGAGGTTGAAAACTCTCCAACTAAGAAGAAATGTAAAGACACATCCATCTCTAAAGAAGACCTCGATGTCGCCATTGCTGACGGTATCAGGCTAGCGCTGCAAAAACAGCAATCCATCCTGAACGCAGCTATTACTTCGGCCATCAAAGATGCTGTGGATTCCATCCTAACCCCTCAGCTTTGCTCAATCAAAATCGACATCGAAAAGACCAACGAGTTTGTCCGAGGTATGAAAACGGATATCGAGCACCAAGCTAAGCTAGCCCAAAAGACCCAGAGCCGCATCGACTCCGTTCAGATGGCTGTGCGCGAGGACAGACATAGCATTGCTGAACTCCGAAAGCAGGTGGAACAACTCACAGAGAAAACAGCTGACATGGAAGATAGGGCTCGGCGAAATAATCTACGTCTGGTAGGCTTACCAGAGTCGTTGGAGGGCTCTGATGCTGCAGGTTACCTCAAAGCCAACCTGGTGAAGTGGATTCCCTCCTTGGCTGGCCGAGTCATCGAGATTGACCGTGCTCACCGCATATATAACGGCCGCGAGCAAAACAGCAATCGCCCCCGTACCCTCATCTTCCGTCTACTGAGATGGCAGGACAGGACCACCATCCTAAAGGAAACTAGGAAGATATATCCAGTGAAGCAAGACAAATCCACCCTCCTGTTCTTCCCAGACTACAGTGCCCCAACTACAACCAAGAGGAAGGGGTTCAACACGGTTATCAAGGATGCGCATGCCATGGGTCTGCAGCCTTTCCTAATCTACCCCGCTATTCTCAAAATGGAGCACGATGGCAATAAGATGTCCTTCGACTGTCCGTCCAGAGCAGAGGACTTCATCCGATCCTTGAAGTCACCACTTCAGCCACACCAATCCGAATCCTACGCCGGTGCTGTGCGGCGCGACCCAACAACGAAGCTGTCTACAGGACCCGTGCGACCCACACCTGCCAGGCGGCCCGGCCGAGAGGACTCTACCGCTGTCAATGATCCGGTGATCGAGGATGGTGACGGGATGGAACTGACCACCTAATCAGCCACGACATTGCCATGGGGACTGCTTTAGATTTCAACGATAGAAATGACTATTTTACTTTATTTTCCCCCAGGATATGCAATTGCTTATGGATGTTTACTTTGACTAACGCTGGGTCTAACGAGGTATGGTTGTTATGTTCCCCTATCTCAAACTATCATTTTTCACCATTATGATGGCCTGCTGATATCCCGTTATTTTCATTATTTAATGCCATGTCTAGGCTACCTTTTTTTGAGGGGATGATATGATTCTTTAAGTTCGATAAAGACTCATTGTTATAACTAGCAGGTGGTGTATTGAGCCGATTTGTGGGCTACAGCCACCGCTGGACTGGCCATACAATCTTTCTGCCCGCTGGCAGATGGGCCGCGCTAGTTTTGGGCCGGTCGGGCCGCCTTGGCCCCCCCCCCCCCCAAAAAAAAAAAAAAAAAAGCGCGGCCCAAAATAGCGCGGCATCAACTAGCGCTGAATCAAGCGGCGGCCCCCGTTTATACTAACACATGGGCTGGCCCAATCACACACCTGCTGTCCATCGGCCCCCTCCCCCACTCTGATCCCTCGGCCGACAACCCAAGTACAGTGTCATGTCCGTAGATAAGATAGTGAAAGGGGGTGCCCAGAAAATTAGGGAGCAAAAAAGTAAGAAGCTAGCAGAGGATGCCTCAAAATGTCAGAAACTGACAGATATGTTCTCTGCATCGACTGTGGGGGCTAGGCCTACTACAGCTGCGGCTGCCACAGCAAAATCTTTACCGCTAACTAACTAACTAACTAAATCTACACTAGCCTAGTTCAGAACTAATGAATGCTTTTTATTGCATGGAGAAATAAAACTCATGCAGTCTGCAACCCAATAATGTTGTCTTGCAACCTTCCATTTGAAATGACTGGGCTTCTGGTGTAACATAATGCAATCATGCAGCCTGTGTGTACATGTAAATGAGAACTTTGCTGATTTTGACAACCAGTTAGTTTACTTCTCTGTCCATGTCTTGTTGAACCAGGTTGAGCTGGAGAGAGAAAAAGATGAAACAGAGGAAACAGAGTGCCACGTTCAGGACTTCAATTACTTTGCCTGTCCTGAGCCTTCCATGCTAGATCACTTTTTAGATTACCACCCTCAGCAGAGAACCAAAAATACAGCGGCACAAAAGTATTTCACATGTGCAGATGGCACCAGTAGGAAGTGGCTCACATATTGCGAAGAACAGCATACATTGTTTTGTTTTGTCTGTATGGCATTTGGCAATAGCACTGACCCCAGAAAATGTATTACTGGAATGACAGGATGGAGACGTGCGCAACATAATGTGGAGGAGCATGAAAAGAGTGCTACACACCGAAAGTGTGCTGAAGCCTATTTTCTAAGAAGTAGAAAAGGAGATATCCAGAGCAAGTTTGCTGGCAGTCAGATGTCTGCTCATAGGCAGCAAGTAAGAAAGAAACGCCAGGTTTTGGAGTGTGTTGTGGATGTGGTGAAGGTGATAGGCAAGAGGGGCTTGAGCTACATAGGGGGTTTTACAAATGGTATATTCAACAGACTGCCAGCATGTTGATCGGCGGTGTCGGACCGATTGTGTTGGGCCGGTCTGAGCCACATGGCAGGGCCTAATTTTTGGCCCAGTCCAGCCCTGGCTACAGCGTTGCAATAGACTGAGTCACGTCTCAGAGAATGTTTATGTTTTGGCAAGCCTGTAGGTTACCTTCGCGGTTTGCTAACTTTTTTGTACATTGTATTTTTCTCTTAATTTGTTTTTCTCCCTCCCCCTCCCAACGGACAAGTCGTGTAACGGATTGGACTTTTACTGTACGGATAGAAATACTAAGTAGTCATGACCAGAACTTTCATTTCATTCAGATATTCTGTATTTGCTCATTAGAATCCCATGGCGTCTGACCTAACTGTTATGTGTTGGAATGTGAACGGGCTTAACTCGGCTATAAAGAGAACGCGGATTCTAGAATTCCTCCACCGTAAGAAAGTCTCCATAGCTCTAATACAGGAATCACATCTTAAGGAATGTAACGTTACACGTTTTCAGAACAAACATTTTAAAGTTATTGCGCACTCTCGCGCTCAAAATAAGACCCGGGGTGTGCTCGTCTTGGCTGACAGGAGGTTGCATTTGACTCTTGATCAGATAAGAAATTACAAACAGGGCCGATTTGTTTACATAAAGACGAGAATAAACCAGGTTAAATTGATGCTAGCCTCCATTTATGCCCCTAATGAAGTCGACGCAGAGTTTCTACCAGATATCAGTAACACATTGTTAGAAAACTCTGCAGGCTATCATTTAATAGTAGGTGGTGACTTCAATTCTGTCCTCGATCCCTCATTAGACAGGTCCTCTCCAGTTAATGTAAGCTCACAATCAACTGCACTTCTAAATTCATTTATAACGGATTTAAACGTTGTTGATGTGTGGAGAATTCAGAATAATAAGGCCAGAAATTATACATTTTATTCTAACAGACATAAATCTTTTTCCAGAATTGATTTCATTTTTGTAAGCCCATCCCTCATTCCCTCCATGTCCCCAATTGATATTCTGCCAATACTGTTGTCTGATCACTCACCTGTGTCATGCAAGATTCAGCTCTCTGCTAATACTGACAAGGCCACTAGGTGGCGGTTTAACACCACTTTGTTGACAAACCCTGACTTTTCGATCTTTCTTAAAGCTGAACTTGAAGTATTTCTTGCTATAAACAGAGCACAGTGTGACAATCCTCAAATTTTGTGGGAAACAACCAAATGTTTTCTCAGGGGCCTTTGTATTTCGTTCTCCTCCACTCTCTCTAAAGCACGTAACAAGCGTTTTAATGAGCTAGAGAAGGAAATAAAAACAGTAGAACATTTACAAAAACAAAATTTTACAGAAGATCAAGCCACACGGCTCGCTTGTCTCAAAGGAGAATATAATGCTATATCTCTCTCAAAGGCTGAATTTATCTTTCATAGAACGAGACAGAGATATTATTTTGATGCTGAAAGGCCCAGCCGCTTATTGGCACTGAGACTGAAGGAGAATGAAAGCAAAGCCTCTATAAATGCTATTAGAGACTCTGCGGGCACTGTTCATACTGCTCCCCAAGCTGTGAATAGTATATTTCAAACATTTTACTCCAACCTGTACCAATCTGACATAGATTATGATACATCTCGCTGCAAGGCGTTCCTTCATGGCCTCAATTTACCTAAGATATCACAGACTGAAAGGGAGGTTCTTGACTGCCCTCTTGACTTAAAGGAGCTACACAATGCCCTTCAATCTCTACAGAAAGGAAAATCGCCGGGCTTAGATGGTCTTCCACCAGAACTGTATTTAGTACTTTGGGAGTTGATAGGTCCTCTTATTATGGACTCCTTTAATGATGCTATATCTAGAGGTGATTTTCACAGAGATCAAAAAGTTGCCCTTATCTCTCTTTTGTTAAAAAAGGGGAGAGACTCTTTGGAGTGCTCTAGCTACAGGCCTATCTCCCTGATCTCGTGTGACCAGAAACTGTATTCTAAGGTTTTGGCTATACGATTGGAGGCTGTAACAGACGCCTTGATCAGTGAAGACCAGACAGGGTTCATGAAGGGACGCCTTGCATCTGACAATATGCGCAGACTGCTTCATATCATAAATTTAACCGATAGCTCTCCCAGCCCCTGTGCAGTATTCTCGCTTGACGCTGAGAAGGCTTTCGATCGGCTTGAATGGAACTACATGTGGGCTGTTTTAGACCATCTTGGCTTTGGGGTTAATTTCATTGCTATGATTAAGACTTTGTATAATGCACCAACCGCTTCTGTTCTCACAGGTAATGTTATTTCCCCTCCAATCCAACTGGAGCGCTCGGCTAGGCAGGGCTGCCCATTGTCACCATTCTTGTTCTGTCTCTCTCTTGAGCCCTTAGCCCAGGCCATCAGACAGAGTACTTGCATTTCCCCCATTTCAATTCTAGATCATAGCCACCACATCTCATTATATGCCGATGACATTCTATTATTTCTAGATAATATTGATACTTCTGCCCCCCATGTGTTAGAAATGTTTGAAGATTTCGGTAGATTGTCAGGCTATAAGATTAACTGGACGAAGTCAATTCTAATGCCCCTTAGTCCTTCAGCAAGAACCTCCTGTCTCCCTAGACATATCCCAGTGAAAGATAAATGTACTTACCTTGGCATCACTATATACCCAACCATACCACGGATAATTAAAGACAACTTTGATGTAACCTTGAACAAAATCAAAACGGACATTCAAAGATGGGATAGCCTCAAAATATCTCTTCAGGGCAGAGCCACGATAATCAAGATGAATGTTTTGCCAAGGATCAACTTCCTGTTTTCCATGTTACCATTACCCCCACCACCCAAATACTTTGATGATATTAATTCGTTGGTCTCAAGGTTCATATGGGCTGGCAAACGCTCGAGAATCCGTCTTACAACTTTGCAACAACCCAAATTGTCGGGTGGGATGGCAATTCCAGATTTTAAGATGTATTATTTAGCTTTCCAGACTCAAGCCTTACGCACCTGGGTGAATCCAAATTCAAAAGTACCTTGGAGGTCAATAGAGGCAGGCCTGGTCAGTCCAGTCAGATTAGAGGACTTACTTTTCTCAGGCACTGGACGTAGGACTCTCAGTCATAGATTTGGTTGCATTATAGATAACGCCCTTAAGGTGTGGAAAGCGTCTGAGAAAATCATGGGAGGTTCCTTGCGATTCTGTTCCTCCACTCCTCTATGGAATAACCAAAACTTAATGTCGGGTAACCGACCATTCACCCAGCAAACATGGAGCTCTCGGGGTGTAAATACTCTCAGAGACCTGTATGACAATGATGGCCTAGTTTCATTCCAGCACCTCCAAACTAAGTTTGTCCTTCCAGCGTCATCATATTTTGTCTATCTACAGCTGAGGTCCTCACTCAAGGCCTATGGAGTGCCTTGGCGCTCCCCACTTCCAACTCACCCCATGATAGTCTGGATTGAACATACCCCAACCTCTCGTGGCTGTGTATCCAGAATATATCGCAATCTAATGGACGCAATTAAAAAACCACTTGCGGTTGAGGCTTTATGGAGCCGAGAGCTTGGTGAATTGGATTTCCACCCAAACTGGGACACAATATGGTCTAATCTCAATTCAACCTCCAAAAATTTAGCTCATCAGTTAATTCATTTTAAAGTCATCCACAGGGCCTATGCTACACCATATAGAAGATACTTAATGAAACTACAACCCAACTACTACTGTCAATTCTGCCCTACCCCCACACCGGGTTCATTTCTCCATATGTTCTGGGAGTGTCCAGTCGTGGCCAACTTTTGGGACCATGTCAATTCTGTAATGTCGAAGTTATTTAAGATTGACTATGTTCCTAATCCATGTTTATGTTTGCTCAATGATGACTCTGATTTCGATTTAAGTATTACGCAAAAGAAAATGCTATTTGCTGGTTTCACCTCTGCAAAAAAAACTATTCTTCAACATTGGATAACACCTGATTTCAGTATGAACACTTTTTGGTTTTACTCTTTACAGAGGATTGTGAATCTTGAGTGCACAACGGCCAGATTGAACAAAGCAAGGCCCAGTACAGTTGATGCATGGAAGGCTTATTCATTGAACTTGACTAACTTGACTGCTCTATGATTTGATTTTCCACTTACCCCAATCCGGATTGTGTTGTATTTCTACTATTTGGCTGTGACTTGTCTGCTACACTACCCCTTTTCTTTTTTGTTTTCTTTATTTTCCCCCTCCCTTCCTTTCTTGTTCTGTATTGTCGTTGTTATGTGTTGATAAAAGCAATAAAAAATCTTGATCACAAAAAAAAGAAGAAAATACCCCCTGAGCCTGCGAGAGCGGGGGCGGAAGATGGCTCATCGGCAGACAACCCGGTAACGAACACAGGAACGGAACAGACTACGAGATTGATGATCAGCATACCTGAGGCTCCGACAGCTACAGCAGGACACACGCTCCAGAACTGCGTATGTGGTTGGACAAAGGTTACTTCCACCCATGGCCTGAAGATACACCAGGGCAAGAAAGGGTGCCTAAAGAAGGGTCAACAGGGAAGTCGCATCGATAGCTACTTTTTGAGAAGCAGGCCGAGTCAGTCGACTGAAGTTCAGCAGCAGGACACACACCACAGTCTGCAGGACATCAACACCCCTGTCCCAGAGGAGGAAGAACAAGGCACAGGAGAGCAACCTGAATCCAACACATCACGACCACCAGCAGAGAAGAAGATCCAGGGGCGAAGGCCATTAGTCAAGTGGCCAAAGTCCTGCAACAAGACGCTGTGGAAGGAGGTCAACACTGATCTCTGCAACATCCTAGAAGGGATCAGAGGCACCACCATGAAGAAGTTGGAGAGAATGGGCAACCTCATCTATGCCTATGGAGTGGAACAGTTCGGAGTGGTCGAAGGCAAACGATCTACTCAGTCAATTCCCACCAAGTCCAGAAGGCAGACAGAAATAGACCGACTAGTCAAGGAGAGGAGGCAGCTGAAGAAGCAATGGAGGAAGGCCACAGAGGAGGAGAAGGAGGGAATAAACCTGCTGCAGGAAGAGATTAAGAGCAGGCTTGCAACACTGAGGAGAGCTGAAAACCTCCTGAAGAGGCGCAGAAGGAAGGAGCAAACAAGATCACGCTTCTACAAAGATCCTTTCAAATTTGTGAAGACTCTCTTCACAAAGGAGAAGAGCGGAAGTCTCTCAGTGGCAAAGGCCCACCTGGAAGAACATCTGAAAAAGGGCTGCACAGATGACCGACACCAGGAAGAGGTCACGCTCCCACCTGACATGCCACCAGTCAATCCACCAGAGCACGAACTAGATATCAGTCCACCCAGGTGGAGTGAAGTAGACAACACTGTGCGTAGAGCACGGGCCGCGTCAGCTCCAGGTCCCAACGGAGTTCCATACAGGCTCTACAAAAACGCACCAGATGTCCTGAGATTCCTCTGGAAGCTGATGAAAGTTGTGTGGCAAAAGAAGGCGATACCAACGTCCTGGCAGAGAGCCGGAGGGATCCTTATCCCCAAGGAAAAGGACTCAACAGAAATCGGACAGTTCCGGCAGATCAGCCTTCTAAATGTCGAGGGAAAAATCTTCTTCAGCGTGGTCGCTCATAGGCTGGCAGGATACCTGCAAAGAAACAACCCGATTGACACGTCAATCCAGAAAGCAGGCATCTCAGGCTTCTCAGGGTGTGTCGAACATGCTAGTGTCATCTGTCATCAGATCCAGGTCGCCAAGAAGGAGGGAACGGATCTCCACGTGGTGTTCCTGGATCTCGCGAATGCCTTTGGCTCAGTCCCTCACAACCTCCTGTGGACAGCCTTCGACTACTTCAGGATCCCACCAGCTCTCACAACCCTTGTCAAGGCCTACTTCCAGGACGTCCAGCTCTGCGTGACCACAGCAGAGTACACCACAGCATGGCAACATCTGGAAGTGGGAATCATGGCCGGCTGCACCATCTCCCCGCTGGCCTTCACCATGGCCATGGAGGTCATTATTCGGGCCTCTCGATGGGTGGTTGGCGGACAGCGAATAAGACCTGGGCTGAGGCTGCCGCCGATCAGAGCCTACATGGATGACCTCACAACACTCACCACGACCAAGGCTTGCACAGTACGGCTACTAAGAAAGCTCCAGGAAAACATTGAGTTGGCTCGCATGAAGATCAAGCCGAGCAAGTCCAGAAGCATCTCCATTGTCAAGGGGAAGCTGTCAGACCACCGCTTCCACATTGGCAAAGAACCCATTCCAACGGTCTCCGAGAAGCCTGTGAAGAGCCTAGGTCGTTGGTATGATGCCTCCCTCAAAGATAAAGAGCAAGTAGAGCAGCTCAGGAAGGAGGTAGCCAGCGGCCTGGAGAACATCGACAGAACCCTGCTTCCTGGCAAGCTGAAGCTCTGGTGCATGCAGTATGGACTACTTCCACGTCTCCTGTGGCCACTAACCCTCTATGAAGTTCCTCTCTCAAAGGTGGAAAAGCTGGAGAGACTGGTCAACTCATATGCAAGGAAGTGGCTTGGCCTTCCCAGGTGCCTCAGCAGCATTGGGCTCTACGGCAAAGGAATGTTACACCTGCCCATTTCCAGTCTGACAGAGGAGTACAAGTGTGCCAAAGTCAGACTGGAGATGATGCTTCTGGATTCGAATGATCCATTTGTAGCCCAAGCTGCCCCCATCCTGGCCACTGGGAGGAAGTGGACCCCATTGGCTGCAACTGAGCAGGCAAAGGCAGCACTCAGACACAGGGACATTGTGGGCCGAGTGCAGGAGGGGAGGAGTGGTCTTGGCCTCGGGATTAGTACACCGGCCTGGAGCAAGGCCAATCCATCTCAGAGACGCAAGCTGGTGGTCCAGGAGGTACGTCGGGAAGAGGAAGCAGGAAGGCGCGCAAAAGCTGTGGCGCAGGCAAAGCAAGGGCAGTGGATGGCATGGGAAGGAGTGGAAAAGAGGAAGATCTCCTGGAAAGATCTGTGGGAAATGGAGGCATTCAGAGCGAGCTTCACCATCAGGGCTGCCTACGATGTCCTGCCTTCTCCTGCAAACCTAAGCCAGTGGTATGGCGAAGACCCCACGTGCCCTCTATGTCAAAGTCCAGCAACACTGAAGCACATCTTAGTGGGATGCAAGACCAGCCTCACCCAAGGCTGTTACACCTGGCGGCACGACCAGGTGCTAAGGTGTCTTGCAGCAGTGCTGGAAAGTCAACGGACAAGTGTGAACGCCCTTCCTCCCCCATCATCCCGGTGGCAGCCAGCACCATTTGTTCGGGAGGGCGAGGGTCAAGCCAGCCTCACCACCATAAGACCAGACACTGGGCAGCTGGGCAGAGCACGGGACTGGAAGCTGCTGGCAGACTTGGACAAGAAACTCTGCTTCCCAGCTGAGATCGCAGCCACCAACCTGCGACCAGAACTTGTGCTGTGGTCAGCCTCGCTCAAGCTCGTTTACATCATCGAGCTCACTGTGCCCTGGGAGGGTGCAGTGGAGGAGGCCTACGAGGGGAAGAGGCTGAGGTACACTGAACTCGCAGCAGATGCCCAACAACAAGGCTGGACAGCGAAGGTACGCCCAGTGGAAGTAGGCTGCAGAGGGTTCGTAGCCACCTCAACATCCAGGCTACTCAGGGAGATGGGAGTGCGAGGGAAGACCCACCGGCAGGCAATCAAGGACCTCTCCAGGGCTGCTGAAAAGGGGAGCCAGTGGCTGTGGATGAAGAGAAAGGACTCGACCCGGGCGTTCAAATGAGCTGATCGCATCTAGGGAGTGAACCTGGGACGCTGGGATTCACTGCTGAACCCTCTGGAGGTGTCGTGGGCTTATCAGCGAAACATTCATGAAGGAGGGCGCCCACTTGACAACCCAAAGGATGCCATCGCTCATTTGAACACCACACAGTCTCATCGGTGCCTTAAGTATGTATGTATCGAGGGATATCAACATCTAGTCCTACATAACAGATCTTCCTATGATGAAGTAAGTGACTACAGGTGATCAGAATCAGATACCTGGTTGAAAGTAAAATACTTTGAACATCCCTGCATATTATATACATGAAAACACAAAAGGGCATATCAATTCAGCACATTTATTTATACATTACTTGACACCATGATGTCAATGGGAATTTAAGAGCGGCGCAATGCTACCAGCGATAATTTCAAAACGGAGATAACCGAGGCTGCGTTCGTAAATACGCTCTGGAAATCTGATCACCACTCATGGAATGCCTCTTGTCCAATCAAATTACGTGGTCCCTTTATGACGTTGCACCTAGTGTGCGTTCCGGCGCTCTCAGAGCAAGATTACGAACGCAGCCCAAGAAACGAGAGGAAACAAGTAAACTCCTACATGGATATAACGATTGTGCGCATGCGACAACGTCCAACAATTAAGTGTTAAATTATATTATATTATAGGTTAAAAATACGGGAGATTTATGGGAAAATATTTAAACGGGAGCACAACGGGAAATAAAGGTAAAATACGGGAGAATCCCGGGAAAAACGGGAGGGTTGACAGAATGCACTGGAGTGGAACTGGAAGAAACATACAAATTAAACTTCTCATTCTACAATGTTAACATAGCAAAGTTTGACATGACTACCACGTGTACATTTGAACACAGTTAAAGACAGTCACGAGCACATGTCCTGACCACAGTCGTGACCACATACTGGCGCAAAGTGCTGCTGCACGAGGCAAGAGACCAGACGTAGCTAGCTAACTAACAACCACTTTGTACTTCATACATTAGCTAATGGACTCATCGTTGCTTCTGTTATCTACAGTTAAAATTCATCGCTTTAGATGTATTAATTACTAACTGGCTAATATTATTGAACATTTAAACATTGCGTCGACTTCACTACGACCACGGACATTTCGGTCCTAACTAGCGCTGCTATGGCGCATCTGTCTTATCACAGTTGCACGACAGTTACAGCTTGTAGAATACTTACTAATCTGTCTATTCATACACAGGTTGTTCATTTAGAATTAGATCATTATTATTATTATTATTATTATTTACCTTCCAAAGAGAGGTTAAATACAGAAGCGTGTAACAGTCTCTTCAGTGACTCTCCACAGTGACTCTTCAATCAGGCAGCACGAGCAGGTGTCAATCAGCAACGCGCATGCGCAGGTGTCAATCAGACATCACGTGACGTTAGAATTTCGATCTAGAAGGTTCTATCTCCATTTTTGTCAAAATTGAGTTTTCTACATAATCTGATCCATTAGGTGTTTATTAATGCCTGTGTGGTGTTATCTTTAAAATATATATATATATGTTTTTTAGTTAGTAATTAATAAAATACAAAGGTTCCATCTCACAAAACATAATGGAATGTAAAAACGTTCACGTGGTGCCACGCAGCAGACTGACGTCATTATCACATAATCTAGTCACATGCGATTTGCTCCAATCTAAAATATGTCCACTAGTTGGTATAGTCCGGTTAATATGTGAAAAAATAGTTCACTTTTTCATAAAAGCACAAAACTTGGTACACTTGTACAGTTTGGGGTCCTGAACATTTTCAGACGTGGAGCCCTCCTCGCAAAAACTCCTCCTAGTGGCCGTGGCGGGCATTTTCCTTTCCACCATAGCCGAATAATGTATTTTGAAGGTCAAGGATTACAATGATACCATACAACATCATAACATGTTCTGGTGAATAGTTAGTGGTGAAATCAGTGACGTTGTGACTGAGAATGATTAAAATGAAATCGCAGTATCTGAGAATATGCATATTCAATTTTCATAATATTTCATATAATAATGTATTTACTATAGTTCTCTAAGTCCAGAATTGTCTATTATTAGGCTATGAATGTAGATATTTCAGTTGTTGCACCTTACTTGGAAAGTGTTGACAGAGTGGATTGTGGTGTGGGACTGCTATGAAGCATTAATTAATTAATAAAAAATTAAATTAAATTAAAATTAAAAATTATAATTAATTAATTAATTGTGAAGCAAACAGCTTAAAGTCCCAGACAAGACAGAAGCGAGGAACGGGCACAAGAACAAGAGTGGATGGAAAAAACAAGATACCAACCAACTGGAAAGGCTTCCTGAGAGTGGACGAAAACAAAACAGAACTGTTTCACTTCCTGGCCAGGAACCTTGTGGAAATGTCAACGACCAAACAAGTTGTTTCCAGGTACGGACCCAATGCTCTGTCAACTCACCCACTACTAGACACACATCATCTTTCCCCTTGCACACATGAGGAGGCAGATACAAGGATGCTACTCCATGTGGCGGATGCTACAAGAAAGGGGTATAGAAAGATCATCCTGCGCACTGTGGACACAGTTGTGTTGTGGTCCTAGCCATTGCACACGTGTCTGAGCTGGACATTGAGGAGCTGTGGGTGGCGTTTGGGACTAGTAAGAACTTCAGGTACATACCCATCCATGAGATCAAATCAAAGGCTCTTCCTGTGTTCCATGTTTTTACTAGCTGTGACAGTGTGTGCATTTGCAACCAGGGGCAAGAAGGCAACATGGGATACCTGGAATGCCTATGACATGGCAACAGAGGCCTTCATGGCTCTGTCACAGGCTCCAAACAGCATACCGGAGGAAGTTATGTCTACTGTGGAGCGCTTCACAATTCTTCTCAATTTGCCTACAGAGCTAACAGGTCCACGGAGGATGCCATCGCCACAACTCTCCACTCTACCCTGTCCCACCTGGAGAGTGGGGGGGGGCTACGCACGGCTGCTCTTCGTGGACTTCAGCTCGGCATTTAACACCATCCTACCCGACAGATTGGTGCCCAAACTCCTAGACCTCGGACTAGACCACCTCCTCTGCCGGTGGTCCAAGGACTTCCTGTCTGACCGTCCCCAGAGGGTCAGGATAGGCCCCCAAACCTCCACAGCCATCAGCCTCAGCACCGGATCCCCCCAGGGCTGCGTGCTGAGTCCCCTATTCTATTCCATCTACACCCACGACTTCATCGCCGTCCACCCCAGCAACGCCATCATCAAGTTTGCTGACGACACCACCGTGGTGGGCTGCATCTCCGAAGGTGACGAGGCCGCGTACCGCGACGAGGTGGAGCAGCTGTCAGTCCTGTGTAAAACCAACAACCTGCAGCTGAACAAGCTAAAGACCCAGGAGATGATTGTGGACTACAGGAGGAAGAATACCGTCATACAGCCCCTGTACATCGATGGTCTGTATAGTAGTATAGTATAGTAGTATAGTATAGTAGATAGTGTACATAGCCTTTATTTATGTAAACCAGCTCTTTTCCCTTTTTTATTTTACCCTTGGACCTTTTTTAGTATTTTTTCCTAGCACCAGGGGAGCCCCCCCTACTAAATTTCGTTGTATGGTACCTGTACTGTATTAATGACAATAAAGACCATTCATTCATTCATTCAAATGCATTGCATGCACGTCTCTTCAGCCTCGTCAAACTGTGTCATGCAAACTCTCATACAGCTGTTCTTTACAATCCTGGAGACCGAATACACAAACATTTTGTACAGATTTGAGTGTGCGGATGCTGCTTTTTTGCACTCTACTCCTCAGTTGCAGCACCTCAGCTAAGTCTGATCACGGATGAGCGATGGGATTTTCACTATATTGGGAATTAACATGGTGAAATGCATGTCTACGTCGTCATGGTTACAAAGATGCTACTTGAAATGCATAAAATCCATGTTTATTCGTGTCTTACACACACACACACACACACACACACACACACACACACACACACACACACACACACACACACACACACGAATGGTCCCAGTCATGTAGCTTCAGAAGAAACAAGTTGTTTTTTATTGTGCTTGCTGTAGCAAGCCACACTATATGTTATTGCTCATATATTTTAATCCAGTTCTTTTACCAACTGCTAAGACAACAATATAGTAAGCTAGGCCCCCAAATCATGTTACAACTTGTTTAGCTATTATGTTCTATTATGTTCTATTATGTTCTATTATGTTCCAACGTTTCTGTCGAAGTAGTAAAGGTATCTACGGGTATGGTAACTAAGGTAACGTAGCGAACAGAAGTGGGGGGAAAAACGTCAGATCAGAAATATAAACAGGTTACTTTGATAAACTGGACACATGTTGAGAATATATCTGGTTACTTTCTTGCCTGAAAACATACAAAAAAATCATAAAATTACATGTTAACACTTGTAGAGCCAAAATTACAGCTTTTAGCCAATGGCGGTTTAAAATGGAGGATTTAAAATCCCCGCTGCCGGCCATCATCATCATCTTCTTCTTCTTCTTCTTCTTCATTATCATCATCCTTGTGATCTTATCAGAAAAAAGCTTTAATGTTTTAATCTACTTCAGAGTTAGGTTCTGCTACCCACACCAGCCTCAGGTTACAGGCAGCAAGCAGTGACCCTGGAACAACCCTCCAGTCTCCAGTCTTAGGTGTCTCGGCTGTGCCTGTGGGAGAGGCCTTTGACCCCCACAAGGGTTCTTCCTCAGGGACAACTGGAGAATCATTTAGGAGTGACGGCCTGTCTGTGACGCTTGGTCGTCAGAAGAGGAGGCTGAACTAATTATGACAAATGATTATTGGGCATTGTGGGAAAAAAGGTTGTGAGCAGAGTATGTGTTACAATTAATGAATGTGAAAACTGAAAGTGAGTGTGGAAATGTTGAATAGTACTTTAGTACCACAACTGTACTTTAGTATGATTGAAACAACAATACAGGTTTGCTTGGCTACTGTGACTGACGACCCGTCCTCCTCCGTGGTCTACTGCAGTGGTTCCCAAACCATAATTGCTTTGTACTTGATTAGTTGAATCAGGTGTGCTGGTGGTGGAACAGATCAGATATGTGGAACGGCTGGTGGTCCCCGAGGAGAGGCTGGTGGTCCCAGAGGAGAGGCTGGTGGTCCCCGAGGTGAGGCTGGTGGTCCCCGAGGAGAGGCTGGTGGTCCCTGAGGAGAGGCTGGTGGTCCCCGAGGAGAGGCTGGTGGTCCCAGAGGAGAGGCTGGTGGTCCCCGAGGAGAGGCTGGTGGTCCCAGAGGAGAGGCTGGTGGTCCCCGAGGTGAGGCTGGTGGTCCCCGAGGAGAGGCTGGTGGTCCCTGAGGAGAGGCTGGTGGTCCCCGAGGAGAGGCTGGTGGTCCCAGAGGAGAGGCTGGTGGTCCCCGAGGAGAGGCTGGTGGTCCCAGAGGAGAGGCTGGTGGTCCCCGAGGAGAGGGTTGAGAACCACTGGCCTACTGCCTAACGTGTTGCATGTTTGCTCCACTGCAGCTACAAGGTGCAGCCACTAGGTAGTAGCAGAAACACATGCATAAATACCAGTCCTGAACCACCTGGGATCCAAGGCTGTGTCGAGAAACAAACCCGTGACCCCTACTCCCTTGACACGTCAACCCTTAGCCCCTACTCAGTAGATCCAAAATGATTGGATAGGTAAATGCAATATGGCAAACATTCTACATTCTACATTCTACATTCTACATTCTACAGTCAATAGGTGGGAAAAGTGGACCAGTAGCCATCTAGCCTGTACCTGTGTGTCTGGAGTGAAGGCGCTCGGGTTTGTTTTCTGGACTTATCTCTTATCAGTATATGGTCGGTAGACTTCCCAAAAATGTAAATCATTTTGTTGATTATTTTCTTAAGGTGCAGTTCCTAGCACTGGCGGACGCGACCGCCCCTCCTGGTGCCCCCACGGTTTAAAAATGTCTCTCTTAAGTGCCCTTTTGAGTGTCAAAAATGCCCTTTTGAGTGGCGAAAATGAGAGGATATGCCCTATTGGCTGCCCTTCCAATGGTCTAAACTTGACCATGTGCCCCCACAGTTGAAAAACGTCGCACTAAAGTGCCCTTTTGAGTGGCGAAAATGAGAGGATATGCCCTATTGGCTGCCCTTCCAATGGTCTAAACTTGACTATGTGCACTGATGGAGTCCCATGTTGTGCAGTAGGTGCCCTTCATTTCGCCCTTCAAACAGCCTGAGTCCACCACTGGTTCCTAGGGTTCCTCAGAATTCCTTCGATTCCACCTGTGAATGTTCAAGCCCTGGTCAGATAGTATGAAAGTACCTCTTCTCTTCCCTTGCTTGAGATAATTGCACAAGTGTACCAAGTTTCGTGCTTTTATGAAAAAGTGAACGATTACCCTAACATTTTGCACATAATTACCCCCACTAGTAGCAGAGTACAGGCGTGGCTCCCACAAACCCATGTTGCCCCAGCTAGGCCGACCTGACTTCAAGTCAGTAGGATAAACTGTAACACTACAAGACATTTGTTGATATTCACAAAAATAGATGCAAAAGCACATTAAAGATGAATTACATACTGTATTCATTACAGTAATTGTCACTCAATATTTAATTTAATGTTTTCTTGTGCTACCCGAATTAAGAAATGAAAGTAATAATCAAATTATGTGGAATGTATATTTTTTTTATCTTGTTATATGTATTAAGATGTACAGTAGCATTAAACTAGAAGACATGTTTTGATGCTGCTTATGATTGCATTCCGTAGTCCCTCTCTGGTCCGTCTCATCAACATCATTTGTTTTGATGTAGCCAAGATCAATGGGAAATGCCTGTTTTTGTGGAAAAGCACATAACAGAGCTGAACATGGATTCTGGATGGACATACTGCATCTAATTTCCTCTGGATGTTCAAAGGGGAAAGTGAAATGTGTGGTTACTTTTCCCCAGAAATTGATGTTCTGAAGTCAATGTTGTGCTTGTATGAAAGATATGATTTGAATTCACTATGTTGGCTGATAAGGATAATGGAAGGAAGTTTAGACAGTAAAACTACATATATGTTACCTATGGTTGCCAGCCAATGCCCTCTTACTACTGAGTCAACTCTCTTTATTTGTGACACTGACAACCAGACTAGTGCAGAACGCAAGAGGCAGATGGAGAGTAAAACCCAAAGCTGGGTGTATTTATTGATTCCGGGGAATAGGGGCAGAGCTTCTATAGTGAAGCAGGCAGATCAGGAGGGTCAGCAAGCAGGGCAGGCAGGTAGAGAGGGCAGGCAGGGCAGGGCAGTGCAGGCAGAGAGGGCAGGCAAGTTCACTCCAAAGTGCTCTTCAGGTAGCTGTTCATGCCAGAAGTAAGCTTGTGTTGATTCTAATACAGATCTCTATAGCCGGCTACTGTGTCTGTTGTTGCTGTATTGACTTGCTAGACACACCCTGGTAGAACCCAGGCATGCCGCAGGCAGGGCCAAATTACACTGGCTGGTCTATCTTACCTTACCTCAGTCTACCTTACCTTACCTCAGTCTACCTTACCTTACCTCAGCGGCGCCTGTGAGTCTCATTTAGGCGGCCATCTTAACAGGTTGGAGCGTCTCCACAGGCTGCATGAGAGCCACTCTCACGTGCGCCTCATACTGATGTCTACTGCTCGCTCGCTATCGAGTCGGACTGTCGCCTATTTTTCAGCGCATGAGGCCGACGTGAAAATGATCTACCAGTAACATAGACTACAGTTTCAATGTCTACATCTGTAAACAGAGCTGCCAAGTCTCACGCAATCGCCGTGAGACTCACGCATTTCAATCAGTTCTCACGCTCTCACGCCGCATCTCTATTTCTCACGGCGAGAAATAACAATTGTTTTACGGGACTTTTATTTTTGAAATTCCTTGAAAGAAAGCTACCGGACATGAGTTTCGTGGCATCTTTCTGCACGCGCGTTAACTTGAGTCTGCAATCGAAGCAGCAGGCGAGCACTGATGGAAGAACCTGTGTTCACGCGAGCTGCAAGAACGTAGCAAGCAGTGTTGCCAGATTGGGCTACTTTTGGTCACACTGGACGGGTGGATTCGGCAGCTTTTAGACCGGTTGGGCTGGACATTGTCAATTCCATCTGGCAACCGTGGTAGCAAAATATGTGCATACATTACAACATCGTATCTGGTAGCCTACTGGACTGGGTTGCACCAATATGGCGTAAGTCCAGTGGCGTGCAGTCAGGTGAGGCAGGGTAGGCAGTGCCTCACCCAGGCATTTAAGAAAGAAAAAGAATATCAGTCTTTTTAAAATAGTTATTTATAATTTTTTTATCTAAAAAAAATATATATTTTTTATTTATTTTACTAATTATTCTTAACTTTAATGTGTTAAAATGTTGTTAAAATAAAAATAAATGATGTAAAATGTGTTGTTTTAAAAATATAATGCATCCCCTGTGTGGTATTCTGTAGTAAGCAAGTAGTTAGTAAAAGAATGAGACCGGGATACACGCAGCTGCTGTTCAATTCGCCATTTATTCAACTCCTCTTCTTCACCTCCGGAAGTGCATACATCACTTCCGTCACTGCATACATCACTTGCATACTAGCGCCCACTGGCGGTATAAACAGGACACAACATTTCCCCCTTTCTTAAAGGGATTACAGTCCTCAACGAATGCAATATTCTGTAGACTGGTGTCAGTACAATTGAAATAAAATGAAAACGAAGGAAATGAAAATGAATGAATCAGCATAATGAATAACAACAATAAACAGTTTATGACAGTGAAACATGAAATGAACATTCACTTTTGTCATTGCATTGTAGGACCTTTTTGTACTAAGTTAGAACCGTGTTCTATCCTACCCTTTTAGTACGTTCTCTACGGCACAAAGTCTACCAGCCACCTAGGTGGGTTTCTGACTCTCAGGTTCCTTCTTGGACCTGGTTCATTAAACACATTCTCTGTCTCGGGCACCGTGAACTCCTCTAGCTCAATCTCCTTTTCACCACTGGTGCCAGACAGAGCATCCTTGGGGAAGCGTGTAAGCTTGGATGCATTCCATTTACGACCATCACTGAGCAG
The DNA here is from genome assembly GCF_963989245.1 of Nansenia antarctica. NCBI lineage: Eukaryota > Metazoa > Chordata > Actinopteri > Argentiniformes > Microstomatidae > Nansenia > Nansenia antarctica. The sequence goes on from NW_027662877.1 coordinate 54,906, forward strand.
GTATGTATTCTGTCCTGCTTTACTAACTACTGTCAGCGGTTCTGTGAATCTTGATGATCCCTTTTTTACATGCTCCGGTCTGCGGACACGTACGGTGTCATTCACTTGGAACATGGGCACTTTCGCTCCCCTCATTCTGTCTGTGTACTCCTTACTCTCCTGTTGCTTGCGTCTCACTGTCTCCTGCACTTTCTCATGTGACTTAGTTTGGTGTGAGACAGGGAGGACATTTAGTTTTGTACGCATCTTTCTGTTCCTCAGCAACTCAAAGGGAGTAGCTCCTGTAGTAGCATGCGGCGTAGCGCGATAGTTCAGTAAGAACTCTGTTACTACATGTTTCCATGGCTTGTGCATTCTCTCAGCCGTCTGAATACACTCTTTGAGAACTCGATTAAATCTCTCAATAGCCCCGTTGGCTCTTGGATAATAAACACTGGAACGCAGGTGCTTTATCTCTCTCTCTCCCAGAAAGCTTGCAAAAGCATGGGAAGTAAACTGACATCCGTTGTCAGAGACCAGGAAGGAAGGGTTACCTTCACGACTAAACACTGTAGTCAAGAAGCTAATAACCGCCTCTGTAGTTACAGTAGAGACAAACGCCACCTCTGGCCACTTACTGTAATAGTCAGTGAGTGTAATAGCATAACGGCAGTCCCATGTCGCACAGTCAAAGGGACCAACAATGTCAATGGCCACCTTCTCCCATGGTCCACCTGGCAGTTCCACTGGGGTAAGTGGTGCAGGCGCAGTTTTGGCTGTTTTGTCATTGTATTGACAGGGTACACATGAGCCTACTAATGTCTGGACACATCTGTCCATTTGCGGCCACCAATATAGCTCTCGTAGTCTCTGTTTAGTACGCACTATTCCCTGATGCGCTTCATGAGCTAAATTTACAACTTTAGACCGTAGTGTAGTAGGAACAACCACACGGTCGGGGCCTCTCATGACAAGTAGTTCATCCACAGCCAGTTCATCTCTCACTCTAAAATATGGAGCAAGTTCCTTTGTCACATTCTTACTGCATTTTGGCCAACCTTTCTGTATCTGCTGTCTCAGTTGAGTCAGTTCAGGACAGGCCTCACAGGCAGCAGTGAACTCGGTCACAGATATGGCATGTGAGGAACCTGTGAACACAGTAGCCACCATGTCTGGCTCCTCCTCCACCTCTCCTGTCGAAGGCAGAGGGAGTCTGGACAAGCAGTCAGCAGTCACATTACGTTTCCCTGGATGGTAAGTGACATCGTAAGTAAAGCATAGTAGACGTGCAGACCATCTCGCTATTCTCAGACCTGCGCGACCCGTACCCCTGGAAGTGAGTAGGGTTGTCAACGCTTGGTGATCTGTGCGTAGGACAAAACGATGTCCCCACAGGTAGGTTCTCCACCTTTCCACCGCCCAAACGCATGCCAGCGCCTCACGCTCGACGGTAGAGTACTTTCTCTCTGCAGGAGAAAGTGTCCTGGACGCAAAAGCTATGGTTCTCTCTGTATTGTCTGGGTGAATCTGGCTCATTACAGCCCCCAATCCATAGTTAGAAGCATCGGTAGTGACATAAGTAGGTAACTCAGGATCATATAATGCTAAGGTAGGACTCTCAGTAATCAGTCTCTTAACCTCAGTAAAACTGGACTCTGCATCCGCTGTCCATTCAAACTTAGTGTCAGTAGATTCCCTGAGTGTAGCACGTAGCGGTTCCACCACAGTAGAGAAGTCAGGTATGAATTTACTATACCACGATGCGAGTCCTAGGAAGGACCGCAGGGAGGATGTGTCGTGCGGGGCAGGCGCGTTCGCCACAGCACTGACCCCGTCTTGGTCAGGATGAAGACCATCTTTGGACACAGTGTGGCCCAGGAAGCGCAGAGCTTTCTGGTTGAACTTACACTTGTGCATGTTCAGTTTAAGTCCCACTTCATTTAGAGCATGTAACACTCTCCGTAGGCTGACATCGTGATCCTGCTGTGTGATGCCGTAGCAAATCACATCATCCAGGTAGGCCTGTACGCCTGGCAGGCCTGTCAGTACAGTCGACATCATTTTCTGAAAAGCTGAAGGAGCAGAAGCGAGGCCAAATGGCACTCGGCAGAAACGAAAGAGACCCTCATGCGTGATAAACGCAGTTAAATCACGGCTATCTGGATGCAATGGCAACTGGTGATAAGCAGAGGCTAAGTCTATAGTAGAAAAGACTGTGGCTCCACGGAGCTCAGCGAACAGTTCATCCATGTGCGGTAAGGGATGACAGTCACTGATGATTGCCTTATTAGGTTCTCTGAGGTCAACACACAGGCGAGGCTTTCCTCCCCCCTTTCTCTGGGTCACAACTATAGGGGAAACCCATGGAGATGCGTCTATACGTTCTATAACGCCTTTTTCCTGTAGATCTGCGAGCTCATTGGTCACAGCCTGCCTCACTGAGAACGGAAGCCTCCTCAGTTTCTGCTGTACTGGCACAGCATCTGGTTTAACCTGTATTTTGTGCATAAAACCTTTTGCACACCCTAACTCCTGTACTAGAACCTCTGGTTCGGTCTGTGGAGTGGTACTCTGTACAGTAGGTGCTCGGAGCACAGTAGGAGAGCTAGCAGAGCTAACAGTAATAATTTTGTTACCCTCAATGCACATCTGCAATGCTACAAATAAATCTAGTCCCAGCAATGCATTTCCTGATTCAACCACTATCAATGAACCTGTAACTGAATGTCCATTATGAACAACTGTAGCATGCATGCAACCTTTAACAGGAATTTTCTCTCTGGAGTAAGTAATCAGATTCACTGTAGGCTCAGCAAGGACACATGTATGGAAAAGTGTCTGGTAAGTACTCTCTGGAATAATAGAAACAGATGAGCCTGTATCCACTATCAGCTCAACATCATGGGAATGATAATTTGCATCAACTCGTACAGTACACATAATTTTATCATTCACGACGGCCCCCTGCATGTAAAGCACAGTAACGTCATTCACCATTACCTCACGCACCTCTTTTTGAGCCGATCTACACACCTTGGAAAAATGTCCAACTTTTCCGCATGTATTGCAAGTCACCTTAACCGCCGGGCATGTAGGCTTGTTAGCTAAGTGTCCTGTGGATCCGCATCGGAAGCAGGCGCGCTGATTCCCAGTTGTAGCTGGCTGGCTGTAGACCGTGGCAGGTGCAGTCGTCGTCGGATCTTTCTTCTTGCCCTTGTCGAACCTCCTCCTCGTCGGCTGTTTCTCGATGGCTCTCACCGAAGCTGTAGCTCCAGAGAGAACGTTGGAGTTCCGTAGTCCAGCCTCGATTTGTAAGGCCATTGAAGTAGCTTTGTCCAGAGACAAATCCGATTCAAGCAAAAGTCTGTCTCGTATGCGTGTATTAGCAACACGCTCAATCAGTTGATCACGAATCATTTGTTCCTCCATGTCACCAAATTCACAAGCTGCAGCTAGCTCGCGTAATGAAGCAAGGAACTGATTAACCGTCTCGTCAGGACCCTGAGCTCTCTGTCGAAATTTGTGACGTTCAGCAATCACATTCACCTTAGGAACAAAGTACTTTTTCAGTCCATCCACAGCAGAAGTGTAGGTAACACCCGTATCCTTTAGAGTGTAGAACAGTCTTTGTCCTTCGGTCCCCAGTGCATGGAGAAGAACCGCGCGCTTTCTTTCCTCCGGCCATTGTTCTCCGGTAGCATCAATTACGAGCATGTAATTTTCAAACATTCTCAACCAAGTAGGAAAAGAAATAGCAGGTTCGCCTGGCACAGGCATGAACGGTGTAGGTAAGGGTACGGAAATAGCCATCCTCGTCGCCAAAAATGTGGTATTCTGTAGTAAGCAAGTAGTTAGTAAAAGAATGAGACCGGGATACACGCAGCTGCTGTTCAATTCGCCATTTATTCAACTCCTCTTCTTCACCTCCGGAAGTGCATACATAATAATAATAATAATAATGCATTTTATTTATAAAAGCACTTTACATATAAAATCTCACAGTGCTTACAACACTTCCGTCACTGCATACATCACTTGCATACTAGCGCCCACTGGCGGTATAAACAGGACACAACACCCTGGCACCAGGAGAGTTTGCTCCCAAAGCTAGCTGATTGCTGATTGCTGGCGAGAGGCACCTGTGTGTGCGAGAGGCAGACTGTGCTTGTGCTTCTGTGCTATGCGAAGTGATAGACCAACGGTTTCGTAGGTTTGCGCATGCGTAGTCTGTTCTCACATTGTCTTCATTGATGGACGTTGAGGCACCGTGCCACGCTGCTTCTGACAGCATGATTGACAGTTTGCGTTTGGCTTGTTTGGCTTGCAAACAGCGGCATTCCTCTGCTGTTTGCGCCACGGTTCTAGTCTACATTTCCCCAGCTAACTTGCGATCTCGGCATCATGGATATCCAACAGTTAAAAAGATTTTCAACCTTCAGTTTTGAGCAAAAAACGAAATGTGATTGAAAATGGGAGGGCAACACCTGACCTATCTCAATTAACCCAAAGGAAGGGACAGAAGATTGTACGAACATTTCAAACGGAATGGTACAAAAAAAGGACTGGCTGTGTGGATCCTGTGTCCTGTGTTGTTGATGCAGGTGAATTTATATTGTCATTGAGCTGTTTTGCGTGCTGCTGTAAATCCTGTTGAGATGCAGGTGAATGTAGGCAATGCCATACAGGCTGTTGCGCTACGCTATGTGTAGTTATGAGATAACAATACATGACATTTTTGACCAGCTATTTGATAGTATAGTATATATGGGCTATGTGATTGACTTTATGGTATAGTATATTAGCCTACATTACATTACAGTCATTTAGCCGACGCTTTTATTCAAAGCGACTTACAATAATTGCATTTAACGTAGGAGTGTACTGCTTTTTTAAGGCAAAATGAAGAATAGCAAACTAAAAATACAGTATAGCAATATAGCAATAGCAATAGCATAGAGAAGAATAGCAAACTAACAATACAATAGGTGCTTAACAGGGAGGTAATTATGCGTTAATCGCATGATTTTTTAAAAATAGCTCACTGCCTACCCAGCCAATGACCTCACTGCACGTTACTGCGTAAGTCATTACTAAATGCAGGCACTTAGTAGTTACTAAACCCCTAGTTGTTACTAGCTAGTTTCAAACTAGTTGTTTACTTATTTCGGTTGCACCATGCCAATCTTTTGCCAATCTTAGCTAGTAAATACTCAGTTTTGGTAACAGTTTTTTGTTTCTCTACTGTAACATAACCAGGTACATTAATAATAATGATTATTATTAATAATTACAATTTACAATACAAATACAACAATTGGGGGTCCCTCAAAAAAAATGTGGGCGCACAAAATCACCCACCAAGCCCTCATTCTGACCCAGGAAAAACCCTGGTGTAACCAGGGAGTAGCTAAAGGACTGTAGAATTTAGGAAGGGCTGGTTATCTAACTAACTCGGAGCTAAATCGGCAGTGTAGGAGGATACAGGCAGGGGGCGCCAGCAACCCTTTAGACTAGCAGTACTAGCATTAGCATTAGCATTAGAATTAGCATTAGCATTAGCATTAGCTAACAGACAACTAAACACACAGTAATGTAGCAAAGATGAACAAACACATTTATTTAGACAAATGATATATACATCCCCGTATATACTCCCTCCCAGCCGGCCACACACACACTCAATCACTCACTCACACGCAGGGCCTGGCCTGGAAAAGGCTTAGAGTCCCGGACTGAAAGGAGCGCGTTGAGGCCTGGTTGGAGCTCGCATGTGCTTCGAGGAAGGCAGCAGACAAAGGGGGGGGGTGACGTAGCAACTCGAAGGGAAAGGGGCTTCTTCGTAGTCCACGACGAGGTGTGAATGGCTCAGGTCCGGTGGTCCACGGTCGGTCGCAATCCACCTCGTGAAGGCGACGGCTCTGTCCAGCTTGGGTCTCGCTTGGTCCAACGTTAGCAGCCGGCGGCTAGCAAGGCTGGCTAACGGGGACACAGCTAAACTGGGCTAGCGCTGCCAACTCAACGAACTCCGAACTCCCGCGGTGCTGCGGGTAGCCCGTGATTCACTACTAACAGTCAATGCCAAAGGCAGGTCTCCTCCGACACTCAGAGTCTCCCGTTCTCCTTGTGGACTGTTGAGAGATGTTGAATTGCTGCTGTAAGGTTTGCCCTCTGTCACAGTGGTAAAACTCGATAATCACTCTTCAGGTCTTCAGCTTCAGCACGGTGTGCGTTTTACTGACTCCGCCATCTTAGATCGACTTCTCGTTCCTTCTGCTTCTCCTTCTCACTCTCGTTACTCTCATCACTCTGACGCACAGACCACTTCCGTCGCTATATATACACCAACCGAACATACATCCGGTCACGTACGCCAATCATACATCCGGTCACGTACGCCACTCAAAACCACGCCCACTAATCTGGCGCTTACACAATACTAAACAAATCTAAGACAGAACTTATACAATTACAATAACAACATACATACACTATCATGAAAACGTACATGCATAGTATGGAAAATAATAAAGGAAATAACAGGGGCAAAATAGGGCTGATTTGGGGAAACTAACTGGCTCTAAATTGTGGGCCTTCATAACAGCCGCCCCATGAAACCCTCGGTTTCATTTAACTAGGGAAGGCACACTGGCTAGGCTGCTCTAGCAGCATGAGGTATGAGGTGATAGTGTCCTTCGTAATTTGAGGGAGCTCAATCAGGCGTGCCACAGGTCGGGTGTAAGTGCGACCACCAACGTCCACGATGGCCGTCCGCACCCTTCCATCCGGACCCGGCAGGACCTTGGTCACTCTGCCTGTCTGCCAGGCGGCGCGTGGAAGGGACTGGTCGATCACCAGTACCACGGCACCTTCGGACAAGTTGTCTCTCTCCCTCGTCCACTTCTGCCTGACTTGCAGGGTCGGCAGGTAGTGCAGTATGAACTGCCTCCAAAACTGGTCCGCGAGCACCTGGCTGTGCCTCCACCATCTTCTTCCGGTGAGCTCTGCAGGGTCGTAGACTACCTGAGGCAGTGCAGAGTCTCGCCGCCCCATCAGCAAGAAGTTGGGCGTAATGGGATCCAGATCTGCTACATCACTGGAGGTATAGCCTAGGGGCCGGGAGTTCAAGATGCCCTCAATCTCTGCTAGTACAGTCTCGAGCACCTCTGTCCGAGAATGGTACGTAGGACGTTCTTTACTGAGCGAATCTCCCGCTCCCAGGCTCCCCCGAAGTGTGGAGCATTTGGGGGGTTGAACTCAAACTTCACTTGCTGGGAGGCGAGTCTGTCACGGGCCTCCTCAGTCATCGCAGCGTAGCTCGCCCTCAGCTCGGCCTCACCACCGACGAAGTTGGTGCCTCTGTCCGACCGGAGGGTCTTAGGGGTCCCTCGCCTGGAGGTGAACCTCTTGAAGGACATGAGGAAGCTGTCGCTTGTGAGCTGGTGCAGAACTTCAAGGTGCATCGCTCTCGTCGTCAGGCACGTGTAGATGATGCCCCACCGCTTTTCGGAGGCTCGCCGGTTTCGGACTAGGAGTGGCCCGAAACAGTCGACCCCAGTAGAGTGGAACGGAGCCTGTCTCAGTCGCAGCCGGTCCTCGGGCAGATCGGACATCATGGGCTGCGGCGGCGTGGCTCGCCACCTCTGGCAGTCCGAGCAGGACCTTTGATATCTCCGTACCGCCTCCCGTCCATGGAGTATCCAGAATCTCCGTCGTACCTCCGCGAAGACACGCTCTCCACCCGCGTGCTGCACTTTGTCATCATGGTGCTTGATGACCAATCTGGTGACCTGATGCTTAGGGGGAAGCACGATGGGATGCTTCGTGTCTAGGTCTAGATCTTGAGCGCGGCGCAGTCTGCCACCCACGCGAATGAGAACACCGTCGAGCTCTGGAGCTAAGCCGCGGAGTCTACTGTCCGAGGGGATCGGCTTCCCTTTCTCGAGACACTCCAGCTCTCGGGAGAAGGCATCCTGTTGGGCACTCTGCAGCACCAGGAGCTCCGCCGCGGTGTAATCTTCGGCGCTGAGCGTAGTATCTAGGGGTAGACCGGCCTTGGAGCAGAACATCCTCTTCTGCAGCTCTTCGAGCGTCTCACACTCCTCTCCCGGAGTAGTCTCAGGGTCTACGACCTGGGTGGCTCCGCAGAACAACGTCTTACGCAGCTCTTTGTCCTCTCTGTCTTCTGCTAACGCCGGCGTGGCTGGCCACTCTGACTCCCGCTCCTGTAGGAAGTCTGGTCCCGTGTGATACAGGTGGGGCTCAGCCAGATCCTGGAGAGTTGCCCCTCTCGTGATGACGTCAGCAGGGTTCCTCTTGGTGTCTACATAACGCCAGCAGTTCACCTCAGTCAACTCCAGAATCTCTGCGACTCGGGTGCCCACGAACACCTTATACCGACATGAGCTGGACTTCAACCACTGGGGGACGGTAGTTGAGTCTGACCACATGGTGACGCTCATCAGAGGTAGCTGGAGCTCGTCGAGCAGGAACCTTCCCAGTTGCGCGCCGTTCAGGGCAGCACACAGCTCCAGTCTTGGGATGGACTGTTGCTTTTTCGGCGCCACTCGGGAGCGTGCCAGGACAAACGAGACGTGGACTTCACCTCCAAGCTCTGCCGCTCTGACGTATGCCACGGACCCGTACGCCATCTCCGAGGCGTCGCAGAATACATGTAGCGTGATGACACTCCTCTCTAGGTCCGTGGAGGGAGGGAAGTAGCTCCGCTGCAGCTTGATGTGCTGGAGAGTGGGAAGTTCCTGCTCCCAGGCCTTCCACTTCTCTTCTAGGTGACGAGGCAGAGGATCGTCCCATCCTCGTTCTTGGGCCCACAGCTCCCGGACAAGCACCTTGGCCATCGTCGTGAAGGGAGCGATATATCCCAGTGGGTCGTACTGGCTCGCTAGAGTGCTGTATATCGTTCTCATCGTGACGCGTTGGGGCTTGGCAGGCTTATTGCGATAGCGTAGAGTGTCGGTCTGGAACTGCCAGATAAGTCCGAGCGTCATCTCCTGAGCATCATCTGGTGAGTGAGAGACCCAAGCCTCGCTGCTGGTCGAGGTGGCCTCCTTCGGGAGGTCTCTGATGACTTGCGGGTCGTTGCTGGCCCACTGGCAGATCTCAAATCCACCCTCCTGGAGATGAGCACGCAGGTCCTGGACTAGCTGACGGGCTTCCGTGGCTGTCTTCGAACTGTGGAGGCAGTTGTCCACGTAAAAACTCTTATGGACGGCGTCAAACACTCCAGGAGGTGCCGTCTCCTGCGCGGCGTGAGTCTGTAGCGCATAGGTGGCGCAACAGGGGCTGCAGGTTGTCCCGAAGGGTAGCACCTCCCACTGGTAGATAGAGGGGTCGGGGTCGCTCGAGTCCTCTCTCCAGAGAAACCTCATGAGTGGCTTGTCTTCCTCCAACATCCTGACCTGGTGAAACATTCGCTTAATGTCACCACTGACTGCGATCGGCTGCTGACGGAAGCGCACCAGAACTCCCAAGAGGGCTGGGGTCAAGGTTGGACCAGGGAGAAGATAGTGGTTGAGGTTGAGCTTCCCCACCTGGTAGCTACAGTTGAAGACCACTCGGTTCTTCCCGTTGTGGTGAACATTGTGGTGCGGGAGGTACCAAGACTCGGCACTCTGGTTCGCCTCGGCTGGCTCAAGCTTCTTCACCAGACCGGACTCCGTCAGTTTCTTCATCTCCGTTCGGTAAGAAGCAGCAAGGACCTCGTCCTTCCTCATACGCTTCTCAGTGCTGGTCAGACACTGTAGGACGGTTCGAGGGGATACTCGAAACTCTGGCATGGGTTCTCTTCGGAGTAGTGGTGTGACGTATCTCTTCACGCCCTGGACTTCGATACGCACTGTCTTTGCTTTAAGGAGGTCTATGGCGTAGACGTCCTCCTTTGACCGTACGTAGAGCTTCTCATTCTTGTAGGGCGCAACGTCTAGCGTCCACAGCTTCTGGACGTTGTCTAGTAGCGCCGCATTCATGGAGTCCACACTGGTGTGAAGGCAGTTGATGGTCTGCACTTCTTCGGTTCGGACATGGAGGGATGACGTATCTCTCCCGTCTCTATCTCTCCACTCGGTAGCGCCTTGGAGGGCCCACCCAAGCGCAGTCTTAACAGCCATCGGGCAGCCTCGTGGTCCTCTCAGCGGAGGACGGAGCGACACGATCAGTGCAGCGTTGTCCGAGCCGATGAGAAGGGTTGGCTCCGCTCCTTCTATCGGATGTAGGTCTACTCGCCGTAGGTGGGAATATCTTGCGCGTAATCTCTCCAGGGGGTAGTCGTAGCGGGAGAGCGCTAGCTGGTCTGCGGTGAAGACATTCTGAAGCCGATATCTATCCGACGGCCGCCCCGCCGGGGAGATAGAGAAGTTGATTCTCGCCCCGGTGACCTCTTTAAGGTCGCGACGTATCGTGCGCAGAGTCAGCTTCTCCTCAGTCCCGTGGAGCCCCAACTGGCGCACTGCCTCCTGGAGGAGGATGGTCCGTTCCGACCCGTCGTCTAGAACGGCGTACGTGTCGTACACAGCGTTGTTGTGGTGCAGTCGGACCTTCACCACCTTCAGTAGGACCTTGGAGCCGCTGCTCTGGGTTGGGTCTAGATAGTAGACAGGTGTTTCCTCTTCCGGTGCGCTACCGGACCTAGGGCTTCTGGTGCCCTCCGTGGACCTGGCGAGGGAGACCTCGTGTAGGATGTTGAGGTGGACCTCCTCACAGCGGTTGCACTTTCTCCTCAAGGTGCAGTTCTTAGCCAGATGGTCGCGCCCACAGTTCCAGCACCTCTTGTTCTCCTCGAGCCACCTCTGCTTGGCCTCGGTTCTCAGGTTGTTGAAGTCACTGCACTCATTGAACCAGTGCTCGCTGGTGCAGTACGGGCATGGCGGTGGACCTCTCCGTCCCTTTTGAGGGGGTTGAGAGGAATCCTTTCCCTCAGGTCGGGCTTTCCTCTCTCTCCGAGGCTCCTCCTCCGTGTGCAGCACTCCTACTGGGCGTCCTCTGTTCGAGCTCGGCCTGTCCCAGCGGTCTCCCTTCTCCCTCTCCTTCTTCGGCTCAGCGTAACCCATGGCGTCTACGTTGGTGTCATGCACTTCCTCCAGTAGGAACTCCGCGAAGGCAGCCATGCTCAGACCCAACTTCCCGGGGTTACGAACGCGCTGCTGTCGCCGGAACCTCTCCTGCCGGAAGCGTGGGATCTTGCGGAGCAGCCGCTCTACGTTGGAGGTGCTGTTGATCTCGCTGGCGCCAGCTGGGCCCTGCGTCTTCAGCATTCCAACCAAGGTGTGCACGCGGAGCGCGAAGTCATCTAGCGCCCGTTCATCCTTGATGGGGGCCTGCTGTTCGAGGGCTTGCAGTTCAGCAAGGGCGTGGTTCCAGGGACGACCGTAGCGGGCATCCAAGTCGGCGAGCGCTCTGGTGTAAGGTGTCGGTGCGGAGGCATGGGCCAGAACCATGTTGTGGGCTCTGGGGTTCCTCACATGCTGAAGGAGAATCGCATATTTGTAGGACTCTGAGCAGGAGTCGTCCAAGAGTGTGTCTAGGCAGATGCGTAGTTCCACATACTGGCTCCTGTCCTCGTCCTTGAAGAAGGGGAACTTGGGTCCCTCCACCTGGGGAAACATCCTGTAGTGGATGATCGGGGCTGGAGTGACGGTCTGGGTGTCCGGCCTGCATGCATTTTGGTTCACTGGAGGACCTAGGGGTGTGCTACGCTCTTGGGGAATGGCTCCCCTCCCGGGCAGCGACGCTGGCTCCCTCTGGGCCGCGTAGCGGTCGGGTCCCTGGTCCTCTTCCTTCAAGGTGGTCAGCTGGGCCTGTAGTTGGACAGTCATGGCGGGGGTCATGGAGCCATCGGCGGGGGGTTCAGGAGATGGCACTCGAGAGGGCCGTGCGGATGATGCTCTGGAGCTACGGGCCGACGGAGCTCTGCTGATGCACACGTCGCGCATGGTCTGCATCATTTCCTCCATCTTCTCCGCGTGCAGTTGCTCTCTCGCCATCTGCCTCTCCGCCGCGCGTTCCGCCCCCTCCATCTGGAGGCGCTCGCGCTCGAACTGGATGCGTTCCCTCTCTAACGCCTCCTGGCGCTGTCTCTCCGCCGCACGTTCCCTCTCTAACGCCTCCTGGCGCTGTCTCTCCGCCGCACGTTCCGCTCCGTTCATCTGGAGGCGTTCACGTTCTAGCGCCTCCTGGCGCTGCCTCTCCGCCGCGCGTTCCGCCCCCTCCATCTGGAGGCGTTCACGTTCTAGCGCCTCCTGGCGCTGCCTCTCCGCCGCGCGTTCCGCCCCCTCCATCTGGAGGCGTTCACGCTCGAACTGGAGGCGTTCCCGCTCTAACGCCATCTCGGCCTGTTGGCGCATACATTCTGACAGCGCGGCACTACTCCCTCTGGAGTGCATGCTATCCGCCCCAGAGGCAGAACTGCCCACGGAAACCCTGGACCGGGAGGAAGCCACTGAACGGCAGGAGCTAGGTCTCGAGCGCGCCGTACTGGGAGGCAGATCGTTAAGGCTGAGGCCCTCCCTCTTCCGCCCGCAGGCGCTGTCGGACCGGGCCTCTCCTTCCTGCTCTTCCGTTTCTACGGCAAAACCCTGCTGTTCTGCCATCTCATCCTCAGGCTGGTGCTCTTTGATGGCTGTCTCGGTGCTAGCCACCCGCGCGCCGGCGGACACCTCGGCCTCTCCGACCACTGTATCCCGTGGAGTGCGCTCCTCACTACCACTCAGTGAGCTTTCGAGCTCAAGCTCATACTCCTGTAACCTCGGAGGCAACCGCGGGACTCTCTGTGGTCGTGGCTCTGGCTCAGGGGGCGGAGAAGGGGGGGTAACTGTCTTGTCTGGTTGGCTGCGCTCAGCCATGCTATCACTACACAACCTATCCGGCTCGAAGGACCAATTGTAACCAGGGAGTAGCTAAAGGACTGTAGAATTTAGGAAGGGCTGGTTATCTAACTAACTCGGAGCTAAATCGGCAGTGTAGGAGGATACAGGCAGGGGGCGCCAGCAACCCTTTAGACTAGCAGTACTAGCATTAGCATTAGCATTAGAATTAGCATTAGCATTAGCATTAGCTAACAGACAACTAAACACACAGTAATGTAGCAAAGATGAACAAACACATTTATTTAGACAAATGATATATACATCCCCGTATATACTCCCTCCCAGCCGGCCACACACACACTCAATCACTCACTCACACGCAGGGCCTGGCCTGGAAAAGGCTTAGAGTCCCGGACTGAAAGGAGCGCGTTGAGGCCTGGTTGGAGCTCGCATGTGCTTCGAGGAAGGCAGCAGACAAAGGGGGGGGGTGACGTAGCAACTCGAAGGGAAAGGGGCTTCTTCGTAGTCCACGACGAGGTGTGAATGGCTCAGGTCCGGTGGTCCACGGTCGGTCGCAATCCACCTCGTGAAGGCGACGGCTCTGTCCAGCTTGGGTCTCGCTTGGTCCAACGTTAGCAGCCGGCGGCTAGCAAGGCTGGCTAACGGGGACACAGCTAAACTGGGCTAGCGCTGCCAACTCAACGAACTCCGAACTCCCGCGGTGCTGCGGGTAGCCCGTGATTCACTACTAACAGTCAATGCCAAAGGCAGGTCTCCTCCGACACTCAGAGTCTCCCGTTCTCCTTGTGGACTGTTGAGAGATGTTGAATTGCTGCTGTAAGGTTTGCCCTCTGTCACAGTGGTAAAACTCGATAATCACTCTTCAGGTCTTCAGCTTCAGCACGGTGTGCGTTTTACTGACTCCGCCATCTTAGATCGACTTCTCGTTCCTTCTGCTTCTCCTTCTCACTCTCGTTACTCTCATCACTCTGACGCACAGACCACTTCCGTCGCTATATATACACCAACCGAACATACATCCGGTCACGTACGCCAATCATACATCCGGTCACGTACGCCACTCAAAACCACGCCCACTAATCTGGCGCTTACACAATACTAAACAAATCTAAGACAGAACTTATACAATTACAATAACAACATACATACACTATCATGAAAACGTACATGCATAGTATGGAAAATAATAAAGGAAATAACAGGGGCAAAATAGGGCTGATTTGGGGAAACTAACTGGCTCTAAATTGTGGGCCTTCATAACACCTGGTATGTACTGTATAACATGATAGCCATCTATGAGCAATGCACTGTATATAAGATGATGACCACGGGTCTTTCTGCTGCTGACCAAGGGGCTGAGTCCTGTTGATGGGGTAATTTTTTATTTTAGAGTCTGTAGGCTACTGTATTTGTTTATTAAAATTTCATAAATATGATATATTGTCTGAATTTTTTTCTTGTTTTATAAAATGTTAATTATTTTTCATTTCTTGTGCTGGTTTATTATGAACAACATGTAAAATTGCAGGAAACTAGCACAAATAATTGGGTGGGAGAGAGGGGCCGTCGCTGCCAAAACGTGCACAGTTTTGGGTCGCTCCACCGCCAAAAAATCTCACTCCAAACTTTTGGTGAAACTTGGCAGCCCTGTATTATTGATGGCCATTATCAAAGACAAACTCAATATACAGAGATAGGGCTGACTGTAGCAGCTCCGTGGTAGAAACGCAAGTGGCGTAAGAAAAATAGGCAAAGCAAAAGTTCCGCCACGCGCCGCTGAGGTAACGTCGCCAGTGTCATTTAGGTGTTAAGAGAACCACTACTGCCTGTTCCCGAAGAGTAGGTCCTCTATGGAGTATCTAAATGAAGAGTAGGTCCTCTATGGAGTATCTAAATGAAGAGTAGGTCCTCTATGGAGTATCTAAATGAAGAGTAGGTCCTCTATGGAGTATCTAAATGAAGAGTAGGTCCTCTATGGAGTATCTAAATGAAGAGTAGGTCCTCTATGGAGTATCTAAATGAAGAGTAGGTCCTCTATGGAGTATCTAAATGAAGAGTAGGTCCTCTATGGAGTATCTAAATGAAGAGTAGGTCCTCTATGGAGTATCTAAATGAAGAGTAGGTCCTCTATGGAGTATCTAAATGTGTACCAGGCAGTATCAGGAAGACACAACAATAATAGACACCGCCATAATGATACAATTAAAAATGTATTATAATATCATCAAGGTGCAATTATGATGTCTCTGTAAATGGTCAACTTTGACGGATATCCGAGATCCAATTCGGGAATGGTGATATTCCATTTAGAGGGACCGGTCATCCAGTGTCTTTGCCCTTGTCCATCTCTTCATTAGAACATATCAAAGGGGTTATTCCAATGGAAGCAGCTTGAAGTTCCAAAGCTCCTCAGACCTATTAGAGATATTAGGATATTGTTTTTGGATTGTCCTTTGTTGTTGGTCAAAGCGGTGTCGATAGGGCTGCTGTCACACTTCCCGGTTTCCTAGGTAACGCCTTGCTCTTCTTGGTGAGGTTGCTACGGGCTCCCTGTCCAGCCAGGAAATAGAGGATGGGGTCAAGGCAGCTGTTAGCGCTCGCTAGGGGCCGTGTCACCTTATAGGCCAGGCTAGCAGCTTCCAAAAGCCCGCAGCTCACCTAGGAAGGGAGATTGAAAGAAAAAGTGTTTTATAATGATAACATTTTGGCACAAAAGCTTGATATAGGCTAGTTATTCCAATAGAGCAAAGTACAGTTGTAGGTTGCAGTAATACTGTGTATTCAATATAGTAGTTACCCAGTAAACAAAGAGTCCAAAAGACGTCCTCAGGGAAGCCGGAATGTGGGTTCAGATGACGTCTTTCTAGGACGTCCAGATGATGTCTTTGGGACGTCTTATGGACTACAGAATCGACTTCTGTAGTCCATAAGACGTCATCTGAACTCACATTCCGGCTTCCCTGAGGAGGACGTCTTTTGGACTCTTTGTTTACTGGGTACAGTACAGTTCTGTGGCATCTGAACAAAGTTCTGGTACCTCACCTGTGAGGGGTTGACCTGCCTCAGGTATCTGAAGGAGTAGTACAGGCTTCGGGTCAGGTGGAAGGGCAGGAAGCACAGCATGAACGCCGCCAGCACGATAATAATCATCCTCACCGACTTCTGTTTGGAGCGCAGGGCCGCCAGCCCCCCGGCGCCTCCTTCGCCCAGCCCCTCCCCCCAGCTCGGCTCCAAAAGCTTCCTCACCATCAGGCCGTAACACACCATCACCACCATGAAAGGCAGCGCGAACATCAACACGGACACGGCCGAGCTATAGACCAGGAAGTCGTCGAATAATTCGGGGCTGGTCGTGTCGTAGCACACCCTCTCCGTCCCCTCGTCCTTCGTGCGTGAGAAATAGAGGACCGGAGCCTGGCAGAGCAGCACACACGCCCACACGGCTACCGAAACCAGCCGGGCGCGACGGGCGCTCACCCAGCTCAACGAGCGGACCGGGTAACACACACCCAGGAAACGGTGCAGGCTGATGCAGCACAAGAACAGGATGGAACCGTAGAGGTTGGCGTAAAAGAGGAAGCGGATGAGTTTGCAGAGGGGGTCGCTGAAGGGCCAGTCGTTCCCGTCGGCGTAGTAGTAGATGAGGAAGGGCAGGGTGAGGATGTAGAGAGTGTCACAGACTGTCAGGTTGAACATGTACACCGTGGAGGGTTTCCAGCGCTTCGTGCGGAACACGATGACGTACATCGCCGTGGCGTTGAGAGCCAAGCCGATCACACAGACCAGAGCGTAGCTAACAGGGAGCAGAATGTACTTGAATTCCTCCTCGAAGCGGCAGTACTCGCTGCTCTCGTCGGATGAAGAGTTGGCGTAGTCGGAGTGATTGAAGACATTGAAGACAGACATTTGTGTTGATAAACAGGCCTGAGGAGAAGACCAGAAGCCACAGGTTAAATAAAGAGAGAGAGAGAGAGAGACACGGAGACACACACACAGAGAGGTTTTAAGGGCTTTACATTTACGACATAATAATAAGAATTCATTATACTTATATAGAGCTTTTCCGGGGCTCAAAGACGCTGACAGTAAGGATATACAGAAACACGGAAACCACAAGCGACAGATAACATGAGCACATGTACAGAACACAGTATTAACGAACAGGCACAGGGAACAATTAATACAGCAATGTCCAGGGGGGGGAGGGAGATGGTTGTATGCATGGGAGAACAGGTAGGTTTTGAGTCAGGATTTAAAAGTGGAGAGTGAGTGTGAGTCTCTGAGTGGCTGGGGGAGAGAGTTCCAGAGTCTCTGAGTGGCTGGGGGAGAGAGTTCCAGAGTCTCTGAGTGGCTGGGGGAGAGAGTTCCAGAGTCTCTGAGTGGCTGAGGGAGAGAGTTCCAGAGTCTCTGAGTGGCTGGGGGAGAGAGTTCCAGAGTCTCTGAGTGGCTGGGGGAGAGAGTTCCAGAGTCTCTGAGTGGCTGGGGGAGAGAGTTCCAGAGTCTCTGAGTGGCTGGGGGAGAGAGTTCCAGAGTCTCTGAGTGGCTGGGGGAGAGAGTTCCAGAGTCTCTGAGTGGCTGGGGGAGAGAGTTCCAGAGTCTCTGAGTGGCTGGGGGAGAGAGTTCCAGAGGCGGGGTGCAGCTTGTTATTAGGCAGGATAAAGAGGGTTGTAGACATCCTGTAGCTCCATTTACTTGCAGTTGGAATATGCATGCATGCTCCGAGCTGGCAGTTGGAGTTTGACATAACACACATACAGTATTTCCTTTATGAAGAATGTTCCACATATTGAATCTGTATACACATTTCCTAAAGATGTCCTCCATAGACCAGGTTCTGAGAGAAATGGGGGTGGAGAGTTTTGGTATTTTCATGTGTTGTCTCCGCAGACATATACCAGTGGTCTTGTGCAACGTGTATCTATACTTGTGACTGTGAGTGTGTGATAGCCTTCCGGAACTATTTGGCTGGTAAGCAGAACCTGTGTAGGTGTGAGCATGATCAGCAAGTTTCAGCATGCACACATACACACACACACACACACACACACACACACACACACACACACGCACACACACACACACACACACACACACACACACACACACACACACACTCATAAGGTTCATGAATTACCTTACCTACCATTCTGGGCTGTATGTACTTTCTCATTCTCCTAATGGTTAAGGTTAGGATTGTTAGTATGGTAATATGATCCTAGATATGTGGTTAAAAGCAACTCAAGAATGTTTTAGCCAGACAGTAAGGAGGACATGTGATAACAGCCAGACAGTAAGGAGGACATGTGATAACAGCCAGACAGTAAGGAGGACATGTGATAACAAGAGTTCAAATGACAAACAAACAAATCAAAGAAACACATCAATACCCAATGTGAGTGTAGCAGATCAGGCCTCTACTGTGATAGGTTAGTATGTTAGCTTCTCTGTGATAGGTTAGTATGTTAGCTTCTCTGTGATAGGTTAGTATGTTAGCTTCTGGAGTAGACGTGTGATGTGAGACCAAATCCAACTGAGGGCAGACAAAGATCAACTGTGTCAGCTGGGCGACCCCATAAGCATTGAAAAATAACCTGTATTGTTTTCATGTATGTTAACAGATTAATACAAATAAAGGAGAGGAGTCGAAGAAAGCGGTAACTTTAGGCTATGTACCCAAAACGTATAACTTTACGTACTTTACATACCCATAACTTAACAATATGTTACTTACAACAGGACTAATTACCAAACAGAGCACTGTTCTGGTTGTACCCTCAGAAGCCTCTGTTCTGTCGCTAAGAACATCAAGATTTCAATCTATCATCATTTCAACAACACAATAGATTTTGCCAGGGCTATGACTATGTACAAAATACTGGAATGAGACGAATTTCATCAGTTTACTTTGAGTGGATCATTTATGTTGTCTGTATGTGTATCATGAGTGTTTATAATAGTAGTTTCCAAAACCATAGAGTGACCCTCCTAAAGCTTTTTGAATTTTTTGTTTGTTTGAACAAGTCAACAAAATTCTAACTCATACTCAAACTTCTATTTGATAAGGAGAACCTAACAAATGTAAAATTACCCAATGACCTCTACGCCTACAACACCCCCTACCCCAACCCTCCGGACACACACACACACACACAGTTTTAACCTGTAATAGAGACGTGCGTCATGTCAACACTGTCTTACCTGAGTACGACCAAGAAAACACTCCCGAGCCAGATCATAAAACCATACTTAAGGACCTTAAATTAGTATCATCTAAAACACGTCAGCCATTTTCTCTCACTGTGCCAGTCACACAGACGTTTGTGTGGGTGGTGAGAGGGGTGAGAGGGATGTGTGTGTGTGTGTGTGTGTGTGTGTGTGTGTGTGTGTGTGTGTGTGTGTGTGTGTGTGCGCGTGCACATGCAGTTGGAAGTGGAGAAAAGAGAAGTGAGAAGGTGTGATTAATGTCTTACTTGTTACAAAAACACTGTGTATTAATGATTACATGACCCATAACCTTAGCCCCAGCCATGGCTATCCGCTCTGGGCCCAGCTCTGTCACTTAGACAAACACAGTCAACACTGGTCCACCAGGCACGCAACATGATGTGTATGTACTGTATGTGTTAAATGTGATATCTGGAATACTCAGTAATGGTGATGTTCTCTCTTACTATATCCTACACAACTACCAACTCATTACATTGAACTCAAACAATCACCATTGTAATGTATTCCTTTAATATTTCACTCGTTGGACTGTAGCGCCTTACTAACCATTGCCTTTGAGAGAACCCAAGATTTTGAAGGCCAAATCTAAACCATAAGCAAATAAAACATCATGTCACATCTTAGAATATGTCATGTGTTATTTCATTATTGAATTCATTTATTTATTTATTTTAATTATGGTGAGCATTCTTTGGCCATCCACTGTGGAAGTCTTCCTTGTCCTACCAGCCCGTTTGCGATTGCTGATCTCATCAGTGTGTTATTTTTCTTTTTAATGATGTTCCACACTGATATTCTGGGCCAGATATTCTGGGCCTAACTAGTCGTGATATGACTTGATCTGGCCGTTATTGGGCTGGTCCAAATTCGTCTGGGTCCGTCTGTGATTGCTGGGCTCTGTGTTGGAACAGACTGCGTTACTACACCTTCTGAAGCATTATTTGGACTATATTGCACTACGAGAAGTAGCCTAGTGGCAATGAAAAGGCAATTAACAAAGGAATACAGGCAGACCATTATAACCATTAAAAGTGTATCTTTCCTTTAGAGAAATTGCAAAGTAAGCCAAGGTGTCCTCCGTGAGTAGTCCCCACACCATCAAAAGGCACATGGAAACTAGAGGAAACTGACAGGAAGAGGTCCAGGAGACTCAAAGCCATAACAGAATCAAAAGACAAGTTTCTGCAAGTCAACAGCTTGCGTGATAGGCGTTTCACAGGACAACAGCTTCAAGCACAGCTTAAAGAGAAGAGAAGACTTCAAGCTGCAGGCTTGACAGGTCGAGTGGCAGTAAGAAAGCCTTTGATAAAATGGCAAAATAAGAAAAAGAGGCTTGCTTGGGCCATGACGCAGCAGCATTCATCACACAGGATTTTTGTACACCGTCAAGAAGGTGACAGGCTGGTTCCTCAGTGTATGACACCAACTGTCAAACATGGAGGAGGAAGCGTGATGATCTGGGGCTCTTTTGGTGGATCCAACGTCGGCACAAAGTGACTGGCACCCTGAACCAAAAGGGCTACCACAGCACTTTGCAGTGTTGGTCAGGGGTTCATCCTACAGCAAGATAATGACCCAAAACATACTTCTAGCCTATGTCAAAACTACCTGTTATATCTGGAAAGGTGGCTTCTTTGATGAGTCAAACATTTAGATGAAATTGAGTTAAACAGAATAGTTCCATGATTTATTTGTTTATCTCCAATTTATTTTTTAATTTCAGACTACATTGAACTGCGTACATTTCAATAAACACTGGAAAAATGTAGGTGCTCTAAAACTTTTGACCGGTAGTGTAGATAGATAGATAGATAGATAGATAGATAGATAGATAGATAGATAGATAGATAGATAGATAGATAGATAGATAGATAGATAGATAGATAGATAGATAGATAGATAGATAGATAGATAGATAGATAGATAGATAGATAGATAGATAGATAGATAGAGATATCTATTATGTATGAGCAACAACAATAGTTGAACTTGCTAAAGCAAGCCCACTAATAAGTATCAGCAAGAACTGAAGCAAGTTCACTGGGCATTATATAATTGTGTGTAAATGTATGGGCATTGGGCACTAATAGTTGTACTAATAATTGTCACTAATTTACACCAGGAGGGGGCGGTACATCATTACACCAGGAGGGGGCGGTACATCATTACACCAGGAGGGGGCGGTACATCATTACACCAGGAGGGGGCGGTACATCATTCATCATGTTTCCTGTCCTGTACCGTCTGGGTTGTTTTGCTTCACTCTGAATCGATGATTCTTTGATCGACTGCGGTTTCTTGTTGCTATGCAGGTGGATGTTCCCAAGAAGCATTAGGCTGCGATGATCACAGTCCATGCCGCCATTGTACTTTCACGAATGAAATTGAAAATATCAATCTTCCACTATTTGTTTTGAGCCCATAATAAACGGTCTAGGGTTTCAAGCCTGATCGTGAGGGCTGCGGCAGATCAGGCGGAACGTTACGAGACCAATTTCTGCCATTGTCATTATTACTTTGACATGTATTACCTCCCATCACCACAGGGTGTCACTGTTGAGCCTCATTTAGAGGGATGCCCAGTCGATTCCCCCCCCTCCCTCCCTCCTCTCCTGGTGTACTCTCTGCCTCTGCCCCCCCTCCCTCCCTCCTCTCCTGGTGTACTCTCTGACTCTGTCCCCCCTCCCTCCCTCCTCTCCTGGTGTACTCTCTGACTCTGTCCCCCCCCCTCCCTCCTCTCCTGGTGTACTCTCTGACTCTGTCCCCTCCCCCCTCCCTCCTCTCCTGGTGTATTCTGTCCCTCCCTCCTCTCCTGGTGTACTCTCTGACTCTGTCCCCCCCCCCCCCTCCCTCCTCTCCTGGTGTACTCTCTGACTCTGTCCCCCCCCCCCCCTCCCTCCTCTCCTGGTGTACTCTCTGACTCTGTCCCCCCTCCTCCCTCCTCTCCTGGTGTACTCTCTGACTCTGTCCCCTCCCCCTCCCTCCCTCCTCTCCTGGTGTACTCTCTGACTCTCCCTCCCTCCCTCCTCTCCTGGTGTACTCTCTGACTCTGTCCCCTCCCCCTCCCTCCTCTCCTGGTGTACTCTCTGACTCTCCCTCCCTCCCTCCTCTCCTGGTGTACTCTCTGACTCTGTCCCCTCCCCCCTCCCTCCTCTCCTGGTGTACTCTGTCCCTCCCTCCTCTCCTGGTGTACTCTCTGCCTCTGTCCCCCCCTCCCTCCCTCCTCTCCTGGTGTACTCTCTGACTCTGCCCCCCCTCCCTCCCTCCTCTCCTGGTGTACTCTCTGACTCTGCCCCCCCTCCCTCCCTCCTCTCCTGGTGTACTCTCTGACTCTGCCCCCCCCCCTCCCTCCTCTCCTGGTGTACTCTCTGACTCTGTCCCCCCCCCCCCCCCTCTCCTGGTGTACTCTCTGACTCTGGCCCCCCTCCCCCCTCCCTCCTCTCCTGGTGTACTCTCTCCCTCCCTCCTCTCCTGGTGTACTCTCTCCCCCCCTCCCTCCTCTCCTGGTGTACTCTCTCCCCCCCTCCCTCCTCTCCTGGTGTACTCTCTCCCTCCCTCCCTCCTCTCCTGGTGTCCCCCCCCCTCCCTCCTCTCCTGGTGTACTCTCTCCCTCCCTCCTCTCCTGGTGTACTCTCTCCCCCCCTCCCTCCTCTCCTGGTGTCCCCCCCCTCCCTCCTCTCCTGGTGTACTCTCTCCCTCCCTCCCTCCTCTCCTGGTGTCCCCCCCTCCCTCCTCTCCTGGTGTACTCTCTCCCTCCCTCCTCTCCTGGTGTACTCTCTCCCCCCCTCCCTCCTCTCCTGGTGTACTCTCTCCCTCCCTCTCTCCTCTCCTGGTGTACTCTCTCCCTCCCTCTCTCCTCTCCTGGTGTACTCTCCCCCCTCCCTCCTCTCCTGGTGTACTCTCCCCCCTCCCTCCTCTCCTGGTGTCCCCCCCTCCCTCCCTCCTCTCCTGGTGTACTCTCTCCCTCCCTCCTCTCCTGGTGTACTCTCCCCCCTCCCTCCTCTCCTGGTGTACTCTCCCTCCCTCTCTCCTCTCCTGGTGTACTCTCTCCCTCCCTCTCTCCTCTCCTGGTGTACTCTCCCCCCTCCCTCCTCTCCTGGTGTACTCTCCCCCCTCCCTCCTCTCCTGGTGTCCCCCCCTCCCTCCCTCCTCTCCTGGTGTACTCTCTCCCTCCCTCCTCTCCTGGTGTACTCTCCCCCCTCCCTCCTCTCCTGGTGTACTCTCCCCCCTCACTCCTCTCCTGGTGTACTCTCTGCCTCTGTCCGTCCCCCCTCCCTCCTCTCCTGGTGTATCTCTGCCTCTGGACCACCGCGCAGCGCCCTGACGTCTGTCTGCCAGTGTGGAGCTAGTCTCTCTATCTATCTGTCATGGCCGCCGGAGTCCACATCTGACTGTCTGCTCCGTTCTCCCACTCCTTCTTAGGAGGTTTTCCAAGGAATTATCCAGGAATTATCCAGCCCCCTGGCATCATCTATTTTTTTGCAGAATAAAAGGTTTTCTTGAGGAATATACCATCCATGTCAATACTCAAATATGCAGCCGCCGCCGAGAAAGGTGAGGTTTGCTCCGTGCTTCCAGTACAGTAACGTTACTCCTGGGTGGATCTGGGAGAGACTGAGAGACAGAGACAGAGGACTGGACAGATATGATAGATGACTGGACAGTGTGATGTGACATTATTAATGTCATGTTGTTAAGATAGCGTAGCTGGCGTTACCCGTAGGTTGTTGTTGACTTGCTATATATATTTATAGAACTATATTTATATAGTGTACGTTGTTTATAAACAGTACATTACATTAGAGCCATTGCCAGCGTCTTTGAGCCTCGGAAAAGCGCTATATAAATTCAATGAATTATTATTATTATTATTATTATTATTATTATTATTATTATTGGTGACTGTGACAGTAATCCCGTGCTATTATTATTATTATTATTACTACTCATATATCACATTTTCTCTTAGCCATTCTGCCATACCACAGGCTGCCGTTCAGTCAGACCCTGTCAGTGTGATATGTCTGTAGTCAGGAGGATGTGTCTGTAGTCAGGAGGATGTGTCTGTAGTCAGGAGGATGTGTCTGTAGTCAGGATGTGTCTGTAGTCAGGAGGATGTGTCTGTAGTCAGGATGTGTCTGTAGTCAGGATGTGTCTGTAGTCAGGAGGATGTGTCTGTATTCAGGAGGATGTGTCTGTAGTCAGGAGGATGTGTCTGTAGTCAGGATGTGTCTGTAGTCAGGAGGATGTGTCTGTAGTCAGGAGGATGTGTCTGTAGTCAGGATGTGTCTGTAGTCAGGAGGATGTGTCTGTAGTCAGGAGGATGTGTCTGTAGTCAGGAGGATGTGTCTGTAGTCAGGAGGATGTGTCTGTAGTCAGGATGTGTCTGTAGTCAGGATGTGTCTGTAGTCAGGAGGATGTGTCTGTAGTCAGGATGTGTCTGTAGTCAGGAGGATGTGTCTGTAGTCAGGAGGATGTGTCTGTAGTCAGGATGTGTCTGTAGTCAGGAGGATGTGTCTGTAGTCAGGAGGATGTGTCTGTAGTCAGGAGGATGTGTCTGTAGTCAGGAGGATGTGTCTGTAGTCAGGAGGATGTGTCTGTAGTCAGGATGTGTCTGTAGTCAGGAGGATGTGTCTGTAGTCAGGAGGATGTGTCTGTAGTCAGGAGGATGTGTCTGTAGTCAGGAGGATGTGTCTGTAGTCAGGATGTGTCTGTAGTCAGGAGGATGTGTCTGTAGTCAGGAGGGTGTGTCTGTAGTCAGGAGGATGTGTCTGTAGTCAGGAGGATGTGTCTGTAGTCAGGATGTGTCTGTAGTCAGGATGTGTCTGTAGTCAGGAGGATGTGTCTGTAGTCAGGAGGATGTGTCTGTAGTCAGGAGGATGTGTCTGTAGTCAGGAGGATGTGTCTGTAGTCAGGAGGATGTGTCTGTAGTCAGGAGGATGTGTCTGTAGTCAGGATGTGTCTGTAGTCAGGAGGATGTGTCTGTAGTCAGGAGGATGTGTCTGTAGTCAGGAGGATGTGTCTGTAGTCAGGATGTGTCTGTAGTCAGGAGGATGTGTCTGTAGTCAGGAGGATGTGTCTGTAGTCAGGAGGATGTGTCTGTAGTCAGGATGTGTCTGTAGTCAGGATGTGTCTGTAGTCAGAAGGATGTGTCTGTAGTCAGGAGGATGTGTCTGTAGTCAGGAGGATGTGTCTGTAGTCAAGATGTGTCTGTAGTCAGGAGGATGTGTCTGTAGTCAGGAGGATGTGTCTGTAGTCAGGAGGATGTGTCTGTAGTCAGGAGGATGTGTCTGTAGTCAGGAGGATGTGTCTGTAGTCAGGATGTGTCTGTAGTCAGGAGGATGTGTCTGTAGTCAGGAGGATGTGTCTGTAGTCAGGATGTGTCTGTAGTCAGGAGGATGTGTCTGTAGTCAGGAGGATGTGTCTGTAGTCAGGAGGATGTGTCTGTAGTCAGGAGGATGTGTCTGTAGTCAGGATGTGTCTGTAGTCAGGAGGATGTGTCTGTAGTCAGGAGGATGTGTCTGTAGTCAGGAGGATGTGTCTGTAGTCAGGAGGATGTGTCTGTAGTCAGGAGGATGTGTCTGTAGTAAGGATGTGTCTGTAGTCAGGAGGATGTGTCTGTAGTCAGGAGGATGTGTCTGTAGTCAGGATGTGTCTGTAGTCAGGAGGATGTGTCTGTAGTCAGGATGTGTCTGTAGTCAGGAGGATGTGTCTGTAGTCAGGAGGATGTGTCTGTAGTCAGGATGTGTCTGTAGTCAGGAGGATGTGTCTGTAGTCAGGATGTGTCTGTAGTCAGGAGGATGTGTCTGTAGTCAGGATGTCATCATCTGTTCACACTGATAATAGGCTAATAATCATTTATAACATTAATTTAGTAAGAAAATGAAAATATTAAACAGTAATATGCTAATAGTACTATATACAATAGTATGCCTAAATAAAATAATTATATATATATATACGTATATATATATTAAAGTCCGGCCCCCACAGTGTATGCTTTGAAAAATTCTGGCACTTGGACAAATATAGTTGGTGACCCCAGGAGGATGTGTCTGTAGTCAGGATGTGTCTGTAGTCAGGAGGATGTGTCTGTAGTCAGGATGTGTCTGTAGTCAGGATGTGTCTGTAGTCAGGATGTGTCTGTAGCAGGGACGTGCCGTCCATATAAGCAGGGTAAGCGAAAAAAGAAAAAAGGACCATGAAAATATTAAAATAAAAGTGCATGTAACCGTTTGTTTGTTTTCATTAAAAGAGTCGTATTTTAGGTCCCAGCGCAGCAGGAGTCATTCATTTTGACGTTGCATTTTTAGCGCCACCTGTAGGAGTAAAGCACTCCCTACTCTGCTGTGCATATAAGCACTCCTCTCTCTGCTTTCCCTCGTGTACATTCGAATGCGTGAAAATGTCTTTTTTATTTTTTTACGATGCCTCAGCCAGCTGTTTAATGTGGCCAGGGTAAGCATGCTTTCAGCCAATCAGAGTAGTTCTTTCATTCCGATAAGAGCTACTGATTGGCTATCATTTTCAAGTTCACAAGTTCACACTACTTTCTCTCGCCCGGCAGAATAGTTTATGCTAGCTCAAACGATCTAATCAATAAGGATAATGATGAGGAGAGTGTTTCTGAACAGAACTACGGCCCAGGTGTGTATATGTGTTTGTATAATAGTTATTGTAATAGTGTGTGTGTGTGTGTGTGTGTGTGTGTGTGTGTGTGTGTGTGTGTGTGTGTGTGTGTGTGTGTGTGTGTGTGTGTGTGTGCGTGTGGGCGCGCATTTGTGTGTGTGTGAATGCTTAGTTGGTGGATGGTTTGTTATTTGCTCGTGTGTGCTTGGGGGGGTGGGGGAGGATGTGTGTGTGTGTGTCCGTGACATTGGTTCTGAACCAAAAGTGTTTGAGAGAGATAGAGAGGGAGGGTTTGTGATGTGATGTCAAGTGCCTGTGTGACAAAGTGTGAAAAGAAAGTGTGTTGTTGTGAGTTTAGTATGGAGGTTGGAAACGGTGTGTGTCTGTGTTGTGCATGTGCGTTAACTGCGTGTGCGATGTTGAAACTGGACTTGTCGATTTCAGCAGGCTGGCTACTTGAAAAGATCTTGGTTCAAAAAAGTTTGAACAATGAGCACCCCTGATATAGTCGAAACTGGCAACTGTTTTTTTTGTTTTTGGTAATCTGATCACAAAGTGACCCTACAGTTTATTAGCGGGTTCTAGGGCATCAAAATTGCATTTCCTTGAAACTGCGTTCACTGATAGTGTGTATGTGTAATTACATGTATTTCTATATTTTATGCTTACCCAATCTAAAAGCTCACGGCATGTGCCTGGTCTGTAGTCAGGAAGTGTCTGTAGTCAGGAGGATGTGTCTGTAGTCAGGAGGATGTGTCTGTAGTCAGGAGGATGTGTCTGTAGTCAGGATGTGTCTGTAGTCAGGAGGATGTGTCTGTAGTCAGGATGTGTCTGTAGTCAGGGTGTGTCTGTAGTCAGGAGGATGTGTCTGTAGTCAGGAGGATGTGTCTGTAGTCAGGAGGATGTGTCTGTAGTCAGGATGTGTCTGTAGTCAGGAGGATGTGTCTGTAGTCAGGATGTGTCTGTAGTCAGGAGGATGTGTCTGTAGTCAGGATGTGTCTGTAGTCAGGAGAATGTGTCTGTAGTCAGGAGGATGTGTCTGTAGTCAGGATGTGTCTGTAGTCAGGAGGATGTGTCTGTAGTCAGGAGGATGTGTCTGTAGTCAGGAGGATGTGTCTGTAGTCAGGAGGATGTGTCTGTAGTCAGGAGGATGTGTCTGTAGTCAGGAGGATGTGTCTGTAGTCAGGAGGATGTGTCTGTAGTCAGGAGGATGTGTCTGTAGTCAGGAGGATGTGTCTGTAGTCAGGATGTGTCTGTAGTCAGGAGGATGTGTCTGTAGTCAGGATGTGTCTGTAGTCAGGAGGATGTGTCTGTAGTCAGGAGGATGTGTCTGTAGTCAGGAGGATGTGTCTGTAGTCAGGATGTGTCTGTAGTCAGGATGTGTCTGTAGTCAACACACTTCTTTGTTTGAACAGAAGCACTGGTATGATGGAGCATCATGAAGGCTTTTATAAGGATGGTTTAGCTCAGTCGTCAGGGTTTCCTACAAGTTTCAACAAGTCACATTTAAGACCTTTTGTTTTGAGACCCTTTGAATATCATTTTAGACCTCTTCACGACACCATATGGTAGCTTGTCATCCTCGAGGTGATGAAATTAGGGATTTCACTGCCACACAGACAAAAAAGGAGGCGAATTGGCATTTATTTTGGTTCCAGCTTGATTAATTTCTGCGTAAATTGATGTGGTCGGACTGATTTCCTTGCAGGATCTCGTTTTTAAGACCTAGCACCTCATTTTTAGACCGAATACCTGACATTTTGGGCCTTATAAATCGGATTGCTGGATTTTAGACTGTAAGGCTTTTTAAGACCAGCGCGGGAACCCTGAGTCGTTGACCTAAGGTCAGGCTTGGCCTCCTCGTTGACACTGCTGTCGGATCATTTCCGAGACGACCTGTTATGTTGTGTGGTTATTACAGTACACATTCCGGGACTCCATGTCATGATGACATGTAAAGGAAGCACCACCTCGTAGCTAGTCATTACATGGTCCATTGACCGCAGTTTACTGTGTAATAATCTGTGTGTCTGTGTTATGGTTTACCTGATAAGATTGGTCTGACGAGAAAAATAATGAACTCATGTTTTTCCCACCCCGTGACATCTGCATGGGAGAACACATCTAGAATGTATCCTGTCCCAGACAGCACATGGATCGGATTGAGGATCTATACTACGAGACATTTCTGATGCACTTATGTTGCATAGATGCGTATGGGTATCTTTTTTCTCAGTGGTCTTCTGTCGGTATATCTGAAAGAAAGTGTGTCCCTAAACTATCTCCTGACCTGCTCCTTTGTGGACCATGGGTTTTACGTGATCACTACATAGACACTACGAGAAACGTGATGCATTTCGTAGCATGGGGATCTAATGGCAAGGCACTAGGCTAAGCTTTTTTTACCAAAGAGCAACTTTGCTCCTAAAGTGAAAAATCTAGGAGGAAACTAGGACATTTTGTTTTGTTTGAACATAACTACAGATGTGTTGTTCTTCGCACATCCCTAACCAAGGGGTACACAACTTGAGTGCTAGAGAGCGAATGTAACCTACTAGTTCTCATTCAGGTGTATTAGTGTAATGTAAAGATTACAGACAACCAATAGCCAGCACAGTAGGATGTCCTATCCCGTTGAGGCCTGTCCTAGACTGTAATGTCCATACATTTCCTCTTCTCTTTTGAATAAAATTCCTGAAAATCAGGAAAAGTCTCTAAACTGTCTCCAGCGGCTCCTTTGACAACCATGTTAAAGTAGAGATTCTCAGCTTTTAGATGATGATATTGGTTTCATCATTCATAAATTAAACCTTTTTCCTTTTCGGGGTACGCAAATGTAATTGATCAAAAGTCCATATTAAGCACTCGTGTTTAGGTTTCGGTGGACAATCCTTTACATGCAATAACTGCCTGAAGTCCCCACAGAGTATCTTCTCTGGTGATGCTCTGCCAGGCCTGTACTGCTGCCATCCTCTGTTGTGGTTTGTTTTGAGGTCTTTTTGCCTAAAATCCTATCATCAGGAAATGAAATTTCCTTTCCACTTTTTGGCCCTCAAAAACTTCCTAGTTGCAATAGCAGTATCTGCTAGTAGTGCCATCCAATACATGTGGAGGGAGTTCCACTCAAGCAGACAAGACGTTTCTGTACACTTCAGAATGCATTCCACTGCTGCTGTCAGCAGTTACAATCATGAATTAGACAATTAAGCAAGTTCTAGTGGAGTCTGTACATGCCCAAACACCCCCTGCACCATGTTTCACAGATGAGTTGGTATGCTGTAAATCTTGGGCTGATCCTTTTTTCTCCAAACGTTCCTCTTGCAATCACTCTAGTCCCTGATGTCATTGAACTTATCAGGCCACAATACCTTTCTCCAGTACTTAGGTACTTGTTACCAAGCTGTAACCTGACCATTCCTTCTGAGGAGAACTAGTGGTTTGCACCTTGCAGTGAAGTGTCTGTAGTTTGGCTGCTGACATTCTGTGGATGGTAGTCAGTCAGTGAGAGAGTTTTGAATTTTGAGGAAATGTGGCAAGATAACAGGCTTAGTATGGGATGTGTGCAACCTCCATGATTTTGTGAGTGTGTGTGTGTGTGAGAGAGAGAGAGAGAGAGAGAGAGAGAGAGAGAGAGAGATTCTCATGCTCTTAATTACACTGTAAGAGAACCAATTACTGTCATCCTGGCATAGTTATTGGCCAGTGCCATTGGCTCATGGGTATGTCAGATACGTTCTGGACAGCTTTGAGCATGTCATTTCATGCATGCACACACACACACTCAAACTCACACATTTGTACACATGGACAACCACCACACACACTATGGCCTTTTTACACTACTGAGCTGAGCCAAGCTGAGCTGAACTGTTCTGGGTACACCTCCACTATTGTTGCTGGAACAGTGCTGAAAGGGACAAAGTGAAAATGAAATATCCAAGCCAGCACAGTGTGGGTCGGGCCAACTCTGTGTAAAGCACTCTAGCTTTAAACATTGAGTCTAAAGGCTGGCCAGGTGGGTTAACGTGCTCCCTGCTGCTTTCAGGCATGGCAGCAGGACAGGTGAAGTCACTTTCCCCTGTTAAACCCAATGGACCACTCCCTCATTATCCCCCACTCCCTCAGTATCCCCCACTCCCTCAAAGGCAGGGAAAGAAGCTCCACAACGCACACATTGTGTTTGTTTGTGAGTGTGTGTGTGGTTGTTCTGTGTGTGAGAGTGTGTTGTTGTTTTGTCTAGAACAGTCGTGATTCTCCCACTGTGTTGCTCCCATGAATAGCCAGTGGAATTCTCCTGACATTGGACAATGACCTGTGTGTGTGTGTGTGTGTGTGTGTGTGTGTGTGCGTGTGTGTGTGTGTGTGTGTGTGTGTGTGTGTGTGTGAGTGTGTGTGTGTGTGTGTGTGGGGGGGGGGGGGGGGGGGGGTGTCCATAAGAAGACAGATTTCTTAAAGCTTGTGTCCATACATGTGTTTGTGTGTGTTAATTATAGCCTAACACATTTATGACTGCCTTGTTTTATCATTTATAAATTGACTGGCTGATAGACTGATTGATTGATTGATATATATATATTTATTGACAGAAAGATTAATAGATTAATAGACTTTCATTGATTGCTTATTGACCGATCATTTCATTGGTTGATAGACTGACTTGTGTTCCTCTGCAGGTAAAAGTGACGCAGGAGTTGAAGAACACCCACACAGAGCAGATGACCAGACTGCACCTCAAACACCAGACAGAATGTGACCTATTGGAGGACATGAGGTACACACAAACCAGGGGAGGCTGGTGGAGGTAGAAATGGGACAGGCTCATTTGAATGCATGGATGGAATGAGCAATGGACCCACTTGTTTATTGCCATTCCTTATTCCATTCCATTACAATAAGCCCATCCTCCGATTTCTGCCTCCATTGACACACAACATACTGTACATTCACACACAACATGTTACAAACGAAAAAAACAGTAGGAAGAGATATAAAGAATGGAGTGAGAAGGAGGACTATTAAAGTACACACTGATCCGGGTTGTGACGAAGGAATTTCCTGCTGCTCTCCTGCCCTCTCCTCCCCCTCTCTCGATTGACAATACCACAGCTGGAAGTCATAATGGGAATACTCTCTCTCGCACGCTCTATCTCTCTCTCTGTTCATGTTGAGGAGCGTTTCACAGCTTTTCTCTACTGTTGTTTCTCTTTCGCTTTGTTTTGGAAGAGCAAGTGGAAATATACAGCTGTCATGTTTGGGGTTGGTGGTCAGGACAGGGCCCTTCATTTCATCACTCGTAAAGCGGAGCAGATGTGAGATGTGTGGCTGATTGTAATTATGTGTGTGTGTGTGTGTGTGTGTGTGTGTGTGTTTGTGTTAGGCTGCTCGATATATCATATAACTATCGATATGGCAATATAAACAATGTACAATATCCATATACCAGAGGCAATATTTGTTTTTGGTTGACACACAGAATAAAATGCGCTTGATGCACTTACATTTATTGTCTGCATGCATAGATTTGTTTCATTTGGTTATCTTACTCAGTTACCGTTCTTCACTTTGACACTTCAACCATGTAAAGTGGAAGATAAAGTGTTCATACATTCAAGTGTTTGATGTATCGCAAGAGAAATCCTTATTGCAACATCTAGCAAAATGATTACAATATGATAGTTTTAGGGATGTCCCGATACCGTTTTTTGCCACTGATAGCGATCACCGATAATCTATGACCAATATCTGCTGATATACTGCCGATACCAATCAAATAATAGCCTAACACTAATAGGCTAATAAAAAACTAAAATGAGTGTAGAAGAGACATTTAACATTTAGAGCATCCGATAAAGCGAGGCCTAGGCCTAAATGTTTTAAGAGCCTCTCCACAAACCTTTTGATAGGCTTGTGCATGCAGGCAATGTTCACCTCCCGTCTTGGCAACAGAAGGAACTCCTGCCTCTTCTCTTAAACTCTCATATCTGTGTGCAAAAGGCATTAATTATTGATGAACACACACATAATATTTCCAGGCAGTTTGAGCTGAGAACATGAGAACAGATAGCCCTGCTGCACCGCTGATGTTGCTTTTAGCAGAGAATCTCATTTTACTACAGTGTTTCAATCTCTGTTAGGGAAGAGAATCTCATTTTACTACAGTTAGGGAAGAGGGCACAATGTGTTACAAAATAATGCAATTTTCAGATGTTTTTCTTTGTTTCAGTTCTTCTGCTCTGAGTTCATTAACTCTAATCAGTTCTTATTTGCACACCACTCTCTCTCTCTCTCTCTCTCTCTCTCTCTCTCTCTCTCTCTCTCTCTCTCTCTCTCACACTCACACACACACACACACACACACACACACACACACACACACACATGCTACAATTAAGAAGGAAGTCAGGTCCTATATCTATCCAAGAAGCTACTAGAGTGCCATTTAATGAAGCATAGGAACTGTGGGGTTACTTTTGGAGGATAACAAATCGAGGGTGGTATTCATTGCTATAGAAAAGTATTAGTCCACACTAGTCTATCACTGGAACCAATCATGGAAGTGGACAAGTTAATACAGTGGAGTAAATAGGAACATGTGGACCCTAGGTGTGCACTAGTGGTTGAATCTAATAGGGGATGTACAGTGGGGTGCAAACATTTGGGCACCCCTAGTCAAAATGCCTTTTACAATTAATATCTAAGTGAAAAGAAGCAAACCTAGCCTCTAAATGGTACAAAGTTAAACATGACACATTTCATCACATTTTAAAGCAAGATGAATTTTTATCTTTAACTTTTTACAGTTAAAATAATAAAACAAGGAAAAAGGCCGTGTGCAAAAGTTTGGGAACCTTGTCTGCTAGTACTTTGTAACTCCTCCTCAGGCAACTATAACAGCTTGCAAACGCTTCCTGTAGCCAGCTAAGAGTCTTTCAATTCTTGTTTTGGGAATTCTTCCCCATTCTTCCTGGCAGAACACCTCTAGCCCAGAAATATTCTGCCTTCTTGCATACACAGCATGTTTGAGATCTCTCCACAGATTTTCAATAATATTCATGTCTGGGGACTGTGATGGCCATTCCAAAACCTTCATCCGTCTTTCCTGGAGGTACTTCATGGTTGA
The DNA here is from genome assembly GCF_963989245.1 of Nansenia antarctica. Classification (NCBI taxonomy): domain Eukaryota; kingdom Metazoa; phylum Chordata; class Actinopteri; order Argentiniformes; family Microstomatidae; genus Nansenia; species Nansenia antarctica. The sequence continues at coordinate 88,701 of NW_027662877.1, forward strand.
TTTTGAGGTATGCTTCGGGCCATTGTCTTGCTGGAATACCCAACCTCTCTTCAACCTAAATTGAGGGGGACTGACCTTCGAACATTAGCCTCTAGAATGTCTTGATATTTGGTGGAATCCATTCTTCCTTCCACCTGCACAATATTGCCTGTGCCCCCAGCTGCTACACAACCCCAAAGCATAATGGATCCGCCTCCTTGCTTAACAGTTGGCAAGGTGTTCTTCTCTACAAATGCTTCACCATTTTTTCTCCAAACATACCTTCTTTGGTTGTGGCCAAAAATGTCAATTTTGGTTTCGTCAGTCCAAAGCACATTGTTCCAATAGATTTCTCAAGGTTTTCTTTTGCAAACTTCAGACATTTAATTTTGTGTTGAGGTTGTTGGAAAGGCTTCTTTCTGCCATGTAGGTCTTTGTTGAGAGTTCTGTAGATCCTGTATTGTTGTCGTGTGAACAACTAGACCATTTCTCACCAGATCTTGGGCCATTCTATCTGAACATTTTCTTGGTCTTCCAGATCTTGCCTTGACTTCAATTGTTCCATTTATTTTCCATTTTCTGATGATGTTTCTGACAGTCTCTGATGTCTCAGCCTTCTCCTTGATGGTGGAAGTGAACTATCTTGACATCCCTGGACAAATGTTTAGAGGAACCCATGGTTTTTAACACCAGACACACACAACAGCCACCGCAGTGGGATACTTTAGATGGCATGGAGTTACTTCAGAATATATAGTTCATATTATAGGGCCCTTTTCCTTTTTTAGCATTTAAAAAATGAAAAATGAAAATAAAAAGAAACCTTTCTTTAAAATGGGCAGAAAGGTGTCGTGTTTAACTTTGGAGCATTTAGTGTTCAGTAGGGCTGTCCTTAACGACTATTTTCCGAACGATTAATCGAGCGATTATTTTTTCGGTTAGTCGATTACTCTAACGACTAATTTAACGATTAGTCTAACGATAAAAAAAATTACTGTTCGATTACTGTATCACTTAATTTCCCCCCAAATAATGGCTGTATTGTCTCTCTCTGTTTAACAGTGTCTTTATAAAGCACTCTGGGTAATAGCTGCTGCTCTTATAAAACAAAGCAGCGTGTGACATGCACATTACTCAGACGGCCGCCCCTTTAAATGATCAGCTGATGTATGGGGGCTGTCTGTGGGCCCGCAATTAAACACAGACACCTTTAATTCGGCGACCTGCTACTACTACTACTACTACTACTACTACTACTACTACTACTACTACTACTACTACTACTACTACTACTACTACTACTACTACTACTGTAACTGCCTCTGTCAAACAGCCCCAGCCACAGGGCAGACTCACTGCTATGTTTAGCCAACTTGAATGCCAACATGGCCATCAGGGTTTTTCCTGGCTCAAAATGAGGCGGAGGTGGTACCAGTGGTGTTTGACATCGGGGGGGACCCATGAAGCAGGGCTGTCTGGGGGTCCTTAAACATCAAACACATAATTTCATGCATTCTGGTGAATTGATATGCACCAATTTGTGCCCTGTCTGCATCAATTTATCTTGGAAATGTCATTATTTATGTAAAGGAAAACACAATATTCAAGCACCAGATGACCATTCAAAATATAATGTAATATAATGCAATATAAGGCTCTCAGGCATTCTGTACTTTCAAATATGTATTCTCCTTGAGCAGTCAACATACTATCAGCTATTTCGCTAGCAAACACGAAAGCTAACTTATTTGCGAAACAGCGCCCCCGCCACCACGTCGGCGCAATGCCGCAATTGCAGTTAGAAATGACAGAAATCCACAGAGTGCAACGCTTGTAGAAAATACGACTGTCAGAGTTTTGTTGAGAGCTGGAGGCGGCCGCCTCATAATTCTCTATGCAGGAAAAACCCTGGCCATTTAGAAGTCTGTCCATCACCACAACACATAGCTAGCTAGTAGCTACATGGCTAGCTAGTAGCTACATGGCTAGCTAACGTTACTCTCGCTGCTATGTTATGATTAGCTAAATTGATGCTAACGTAGCATGCGAGCTACGAGCTAGATAACGTAGGTGCGAGCACCACAATGACAATAGGCTACCGTAGCTAGCCAGCTACATAGCTAACGTTACTAACACCAGAAGACAAGACATACAAACTGTGGTGAGCTACATTGCTTGTGTAACATTAGCTAGTAGCCTCCTCCATGTTTCCACTGGTCGCAGCCATGTTGTTTATTTGCGACGCACATTACGCAAGTCGACGTATTGACGTAGTCGATTACGTCGACGCGTCGTCCCAGCCCTAGTGTTCAGGTTTGCTTTCAATCACTTGTAGATTAATTGTAACAGACATAGCCCTGGTGTATCTCTCTCTACCTCTCTCCCTCTTTCTCACGCACACACACATTTTATCTCTCCATGTGCCTTATTCTCAATATGTTAAGGTGAGGCCTTCTAAGTGGCTGTGGAGTCTGAGATCTAGAACCTTATTGGCTCAGAGATGTAGTCTTAATTTGCGTGGATGGGAAGTATCATAACTTTTATCTGGTTGTTATTCAGTTCAGCCTTCTGTTTGGTTTTGGGCCCTTGTGTTTAGGAAAAATAGGGAATGAGTGTTGACTGTCCTTTTCAAGACCCCCATAGCCTCCTTCTTCACCTAAATTAGGCTCAGACCCACTCACACAGACACAGATACTCACGCATGGTCACATATACAATTACGTCACTACTGACCCATTTTTCTTTCTGTATTTAAAGAGCGCAGGGGCAGCATTGTGTGTCTGCCCTTTTATGTAACACAACATCTGTCAACTCCTTATTATGTGGCAGTCCTATCAGCATCACACACACAAACAATGAATGCCTGTTCATTGGCATGTTTTTCTATTTTTTTGTGTCGGTCGGTGACATTCTGTTTGAGAATCACAAGTCCAGGATTTCACTAGTCCAGTACAAAGAAACAACCAACAACCAACTACCGGTACTCAAAATATCCAATACTGTGAGGTTCACTCTCCGTTGGTAGAACCGACGACCACCCCTTATTGGAGGGCGATTTTGTTATTAACTTGATTTCATTGTTATTGTATTAATCGTTTTTTAAAATGATTTTGTTTTCCCCATTTCTATTGCTACTGGTGCATCCATCCAACTTCTTTTTATTTTATTATCAAAACTTCATCATTTACATTATTTACAGTGGCTTATTTACACATTACAACACATAGGTAGGCATCAGCCCCCTATCAACTCAGAAAAAACAATAAAATAAATGAGCACATTAAAAATCATAAACAACCCCTCCCTCCTCCCCACAGTTATAAAGGTGCTCCCTTCCCTAAACACCTTCTCACATGTCTCCTTCCCCACATACATCCTCATCACCCCCACATCCCTTCTCACCAGAGCCTTAAACACCTCCCACACATCCACCACCCTCTTTTCATAATGAGCCACATTCCTTCTCACCCTGACAACATTCCTGTGACTCAATACATAATTCAACAAATTCACATGACACCCTTTCTTCTTTCCCACCACCCCAATCAACCACAGCTCCTTCCAACTAAGCCACGGCGCCACGTGGGAGAATAGCACTGGGGACCATTTTACAGAGGTGCCGTTTCTGAATATAACTAACTTATCTAACAAAATCAGATTGAGAATCATTAGTCCAGGATTTCAATATTCCATGACAGAGACACAACCAACTTTAAAAAAGAACTGATGACTACCCCTCATTGGGGGGGGACTTGGTTATCAACTTGCTTTCATTTTTCTTGTATGAATATCTTTTAGGAGGTATTGTTGTTGTTACTTGAAAACACATGCTGTTGGAAAAGGCTGAGATTCAAACTCTCGCGCTTTAAACAACTAAACCACAGCACCAGGTATATGTAGCCATAGAAAATCTAAACATTTCAACCAGTGAAAATCCCGCCTTGCAGTTGGAGATTCAAACTCAGCCATGGTGCAGGTGACCCAATGTAGCACTACGGATCTAGTTTTAAAAGGGCAATCTGGGATTCAAACAAAAACAGAGTGGTCTGCGGTTCTGATGGGGTAACACAGTTTAACTAAGCTAATGAGGCATTTCTTTCTTTTTTAAGTCATTAACAATAAATTAACTTCCAAAAGGCTCTTTGGACAAAATAGATCAGTCCGGTTGTTTCCACATTCTATCTGAAACTTCTCTCCGTTTCCATCGTCTCCAAAATGAATGTTGTTGCAACAGGACTCTTTGAGGTCGTCTTTGAGCTTGCTTTACTATTTTTTAATCTCTGAATCAGGCCATGTCATTCAGCAAAACAACATTGTTATTTACTCTCAGTAGGGAATTTTGGAAATGGCAATATTATCAGCATAAAATAGTTTTTGCCATTTAGGGTTGGGCGGTGTATTTATTCACACCTTTATACCACCCTAAATATTTCCAAGGATGTAATTATACAATATAAATAAAAGCTGCTGGGGCTTCATATATTTAATATTGAAAAGCTAAATTATTAATGCTACTGCTATACCATCTTCCCCACTGCCCATGTTCACAAGCAAAAGGGCAAAGTTAGCTGGAAAGATAGTGATTTTTTAATGGGTGCTATTTTGGCAAAGAAATAGGCAAAATGTAACAGATCTCTGACATCTCTCCCTCACTCCTTTGTACAGCAGTGTGACTGTGTGAAGTGAGCGTGTGGCACCAGCCCGTCCCGTCTCCCTCAGCTGAGAGACAGAAACCACTCTGCCTCTCTCCCACTCGCTCCTCACATAATGGAGCAGAAATGTTCTGATGGTATTGAAAAGCACACCATGGGCATTTTCCAATCCCGCTGGTTACCTTATCAGTGTCACATCACCCACCCTAATAATCAGATACTATGAGCAGATTCACAAGGTCTTATCGATTGCTGCCTGTCACTTCCATTTCTTTTAAATCCCCACGGGTATACATTCACAACGGCTATAGCATTGTGATCATCTGTAGAGGGCCTAACTTTGCACTCAAGCTACCGCTGAACATTCATACCCTGGAACACGATCTCCTGTTTACTAAACAAGCGTTTTAACCAGCTATGCCGCAGCACAAGGTGTCCTAACCCTAACCCTAAACTGAGTTTAACTCTTATCTTACCATCAAAAGTTGACTTAGACTAGTTTGGCTCTAAGCTACAAAGGTGACTATGCTACACTGGGAATCAACTGCAAATTCACTGAACATCAACCTAAGATCAACCAATCTATGGCTGTTTTTATTTAAAATATATGATGATACCCGATAGAGGTCAGTGATGTGAAGCTTCCATTTTACTTTGGCTAGTTTAAGCTTAGTTTGCAAGCTCCAAGTTTGTTGGTTGATTTTAATCAGTGTTGACTTTCTAACTAGTTTAACAGATGAATTGTTGGTTTGGCGTCTGAGTTGATCATTTGTATTAGAACTAAAAAATCGGCCCCATCACAGTCCAGTCCACAATGACGCAGTGCTGCCAAATCTATGATATCAGACAAATTCAAAATGGACAGCCATCAGCTAAGAGGTTGTGCTAAACAAAAAAAGAAAAACAATCACGGCACATAACCACGATTCAGAATGTACCCGCAATCGCAAACTTTTTTGTTCAGAAAGAATCAAGGACAGAGACATCGTCAGCAGGAGCAGGAGGCACTAGCAGCAAAGCTAATATTCGTGCTAGCAGTGAAGCTAACGTTTAGCTTTTATTTCGTTTTACGTAGCCTAGCTTTTTCGCTCCAAACCAGTTAATGGAAACGCACATTATTTGCATTTTCTTTTTGCAAACTTTCCAAAGTTTGCTTAAAATTCGTTTGACATTTTATGGAAACACGGCTACAGTCTCGTCTGCCGTAGGCTACATGTACTAAGTGATACATGGGTGTAAGACTTCTGTTTTAGGGTGTGTTCAAAAGCAAGGACTGTGTGATCATCTAATTATGTCTAGTTATGTGTTTTAGCATGTTGTGATGTGCTAAACATGCAATTAGATTAATTAATTAATTAATTAATTAGATAAGTTCCTTTTTAGCGCTCGCTATTAGCAGCTGTTTTGCCTGTGTTTTGATTCTGAATGCATTTCTCCGCTATTTGGTTTGAGGTGGGCCAACAATCAAATAAGCATATTTCAATGACACGTCATTTGAGAGCTTACAATTTACACTTTCATAATGTCGAATATTTTTTTCCCAAATGACCATGAGGACTCGAGTACTTTTTAACCAGAGCCTGTGTCACATTTCATTACACCGTCTACGGCTGTATTACATATATACATTTTTATATGACAAAAAATAAAATAAAATAAAAAGGCATACAAGTCAGGGACAAGAATATACAAATGCAAAGTATACAAATGACTTAATAAAAACTAAATGACAGTTTTTTTTCTTTATCCCCCATTTGGTGTTCGAACAGAGAACTAGAACACCGGTCTTTTCTTTTTTTTACCCCCTAAACACCCACCCAGCCCAAACTCTCAAGTGAGAGACAAAACAAGACAAAAATTAAAAATAAATAAATAATAAATAAATAAAAAAACAAGCAGCAAAAACTAAATGTGTAAATTAAGTAAAATAAATATTGTAATAAATAAAGTAAAAAAAAACACAGTAAATGAAATGAAATTAAACAGGGAGAAAAGTACAAAAGAACAGATACACTGGGTGCTCACCTCAAACAATAAACAAATTAATCAATCAGGATCCAGAGAGGAAAGAGTATTTATATAATAAATGATAGGTTGCCATCTTTTATAGAAATTCGCTATCGAGCCTCTTAGTGAATATTTCACCTTTTCTAGTGACAAAAAAATGAGATCAAGTCGTTTAGCCAGGTCGTAGTAGAAGGTGGAGTTGGACTTTTCCACTGCAACAGAATATGAGCTACGGGCTATGAGTGAGGAAAAGGCAACAACATCAGAATTGTTTTGGGTGAGACTGGCTGGTATACGGGGTACTCCAAAGATGGCTATCAAAGGGCAGGCTTCTACTGTAACCTTGAGGGCATCGCTTAGTGTCTTAGAGAAACCAGACCAGAAATCTGCTAATTTTGGACAAGAAAAAAACATATGAGTGTGATCGGCCGGTGACGAGCCACACCTATCACAGGTATCACCTGTACCCGGAAACAACTTATGGCGCTTTTCCACTACGGACCTGAACCGGGCTGCATTTGTATCCGAGCCGAGCCGTGCCGTGCCTTACTTTGAGAAACGCTTCTCCATTATACTGAACGACCCGGGACAAGGAGGAGTTACGTGTCATAAGATCCCCCCCCCCCCCCCTGCTATACAGATCAGCGGGGGGAAATGCGTGTCTCCTGACACGTTGAGCACTGTGCTTTTTTTGTTGGTGAACTACCGTAATAAGCCTAAAAACTCAACTATTCAAAAAGTGCAACTTCTCTGCTTTCAGAAACTGTTTGAATTGTTTAGATTGGGCATATAGTTCATGAATTACAGTAGTTCGAAGTATCATGCTTCCTCCATTGAATGGAAAGTCCTATCTATCCCATTCAAAGTGTTTTAGTCTTCCCCCTTTCCACTGGTAATAAGGAATTGGCAAGAATAGATCGATATAAATAGATCAACATAATGCAGCACTATCATGCACAGATCAGCCTTAAAACATGTAACGTTAGATATTTAACGGTGCGACGTATTTCTACGGAAAGGCTGCCTGACGCGGGGCTCATACAATCTCCGCGTTCGTTATAGATACGCTTGCAGCAGCGGATGAACTCCCGGTTCATTGAGTTTACGGTTAAAAGCATAACTTCTCGGGGTGTCAGCGCGGTGGTTCAGGGCTCAAAATGACCGTATACCGATGGTGAAGTTAGCAAAGGAGTATTGTGTTTGTACCACCTCCATAGCCGGTGTTATTCACGGACAAACACGGTGCCCTTTGCGGGTTAATAACTGTGATTTACCGTGGGTTAGGATAACAATTCAAACGTGTCCGGATAGGGGAGAGGACAGGGAATCCAAAACCATTTCAATGGTGTTGATACGACACTGCTATCACGGTCGACACCGACATTATTTATATACAGTATACAGCATATGGATGTTACCTGCCTGTTACCTGCCGCTTTCAGTTCTACAGGACATCGCCATAATAGCGATTTTTTGTTATGCTTGTTGTAAATAAAAGTTCTATGATGCATTGAAATGACATTAAACTAAGATAATACGATGGTTATCATATTTTTTTCAAATCTTTATTAATACGTTATTACAGAAACAGAGGTGACATTTTCCTAGAGCGAAATCTGTTGTGGTATTTAAAAATGGCGGTTAGTGATGAAATCTATGAACATGGGATGACGATTTCCATTGACCAATCAACGGTGTGCAGCGTCACACGTCACACGCAGCCTGCCAAAAAGGTTCCGGGTCTCAAAAAGGTTCCTGCCCTCGAAGGGTAGCTAAAGAAGCGTGCCGTACCGCGCCGTGCTGATCCAGGCCGACAAATGGAAAAGCGCCAAAGAAGCAGGCCAGCCTGGGCTGACCCGGGTCAGCCCTCTAGTGGAAAAGCCCCATTACTGAGCCTGGCTTTTGTAAAATGGATCCCATGTAGGACCTTAAATTGAATCAAGCTTAGACGGGCACACAAAGTTGTTGAGTTGACCCTGATTAGGGCCTCCTCCCACCAATCGTCCGTTATCTCGAGTCCAAGTTCCTTTTCCCATTTACCCCTAACCCTCGCAAGAGAGGCCGCACGTGAGGATGATATAATGTAATATAAAACTGAGATCATACAACGTGCCACAGGGAGAGAGAGCACCTCAGAGACAAGAGAGCCCACTGGAAGTTGAGGGAAGGATGTGAAATGGGTGCGAGCATAATTACGGGCCTGAAAATATCGGAACAGATGAGAGTGGGGCAAATTATATTTAACACGGAGATCAGTGAAGGTGGCAAATGAGCCCTCTAAATATAAATTGTTGAAACAAACCAGGCCTCTCTCCTTCCACAAATTGAAAGCGGTATCTAACCTAGAGGGCAGAAACAAGTGGTTATTACTAATGGGGCTGCATGGGGTCGGGGCAGAAAGTTTGAAATGTTGCCTGAATTGTTTCCAAATTTTCAAGGAAGAGAGTAGAATTGGGTTACTAATGTATTTGGGACAACAGGAACGCAGAGGGGCACAAACCAACGCCGCCAGGGAGGATGGGTGGGAAGAACTGTCTTCCATTATGCACCAATCAAGGTTGGGCGAGTTACACCACGCATGAATTTTCTGAAGATTAGCCGCCCAATAATAAAACAAAAGGTTAGGCAACGCAAGGCCTCCTTCCCGTTTACAAATCAACTTTGATTTAATTTAATTTGATCATCATATTTTGTCTCTTCAAAGAATAGGCTATGTAGCATTTAATGCAATTCTGTATGTGTTTGTAGTAAGACCATTGAAATAGTAACATAGCCTACAAATTGTTTCTATTGTGACAAAATGTCTGTGCCATCAAATTAAAAAGTTAGGAAAAGCTTAGTCTGGAGCCCAGTGAAAGTTGCCAAATTCCAGTTCTTTAATCCATGGTTATGTTGGGAGAGGAAAATAATATAACTGGTGCGCAGGTCAAAATAACGGATGCGCACAAGAAAATACAAAGAGGCGCTTTTGCGTTCCAATATTTTTGCCATTTTTGGGACACAATTACTGAAACATTCAGATTTTCTTCATACAGTACATCACTGGTAAGATGACAAATGTGTTAATGTTAATAATTAGTTGTTAATCGTGTAACTTTTAGCCATTGTTCCCAAATTGCGTCAGATGGTGGCGATCAGGGATTCCCTTGTGCATATTCTGTGTACCGCCCACCCCACAGCCTCGAGAACTGCGCCAAGTCAGCTGATCGCATGGTTCCATACTGTGAGACACTAATCGCTCCATTGTCAAGTTGTTCAGCTTTTATTTACAGAAAGGGGGTGCAGAAAGAACAGAACTAAAGAAGACGTGATGAGAATGGCATTTCCTTTGTGAAAGTAGGAAAGTTTCACAACATTAGATGGTCTGCATGGAGACAAGACACTGTTGAAAATATGGAGGCTATTACTGCCATTCAAATTCAAGTGGCTACAAGTGATGACAGTGACCTAAAACACATCTGCACAGAGCGTTTCCAGTGTTTCCTAGCCAACATACTTGACACTGGAAACATTTTACAGTTCACCTCGCTCAGGTTCCTATATTTGACTATTGGTGAATGCAAAGATGAGCTCATGGTAGCTATTGGACAGCTGGCGCGTCATAACTCAAAAGGAGGGTCGGCCGTAAAGTTCAACACAAAAAAGGGTAGCTGAGGAACCCCTCCACCGGAGCCCCGCGTGGGCTGGCTGGCCCGGGGTTGTTAGGCGCGGTTCCGCCTCGGTCTCCGTGGTCCGGGGGTACCTCTCCCCGGATGGTTCAGGGGTAATCGGTCTCTCTCTCTCCTCCGTGCTCAGGGGCGTCCCGGTCCTCTCCGTCCTGCTTCACTCGGTCTGGTCACAAACACAGCCGTTATTCTATTACGCCGGGTGCACACAGGGCCATTGCGTTGTGTTGCACCGGAAGTCATTCATCTCAATGGGGCCGTTGCGTTGCCGTTGCGTTGATCAGTTGCGTTGCTCTGCATTGCGTTTCTTGACCGTCAGTGTGCGGCAATCAGTCAAAGAATTTCAGCTTTTGCGTTGCATTGGATCCGTCAAAACAACCGGAAGTAGTTTCTTGCACGGAGCTCTCGCATCAGATTTTAAATCCTCAATTTTGGCCGCCATTGGCTAAAATCTGTAATTTATGACGTTTTTATATGTTTTCAGGCGAGAAAGTAACCATATATATTCACAAAATGTGTCCAGTTTATCAAAATAACCCGTTTATATATCTGATCTGACGTTTTTTTCCCCACTTCTGTGGGAAACTTCGCTAGCAACACGAGTAGATGTAGCTTTCTGCATCGCACGTTGAAGTACGTCAAGTCCATCCCACCAGGTTGCGCCAGAACGACACAACGCAACGCAACGCAATGGCCCTGTGTGCACCCGGCGTTAATGTTTAAAATGCTCGCCGCAAAGGGGCTCTCATCCGTCTCCGTACCGTGTGGCGTACTGGTAGCTCTCTCTCTTCATTAGTTCCTAGAGGTCCTTGCCCCGGACTTCCCCGGCCCGCACAGCTGTCCCGCGTCCGCTTGATGGGTCCACGGTTGCCGCTGCATTGATTGGCCGACGCGGTTCAGCTGTGCGAGCGGATAGTAGCGGCCTCTGACCACTTTGCCTAGGGGTCCGGGGTGCTGTCCCCGGTGCTGAATCCCTGGCTCAGGGGTGGTGGTGAGAGGGATGCCACAACATCTATCTATTAAATGTATTCAGTGGAATCTATTAACCTTCTACATATGAAAATAACATTATTTAGCATTATGCACACACAAATATTCTAAGAACTAAAATGTGAGTAGGCTGCATCTGTTTTAATTGGACTACAGGATTTTGTGAGACTGTGGCGTGTGGTCCACATGTTAAAAAGAAGAATAGCTGGCTAGTGAATTCTATGTTTGAACCCGTATCCTCCACCCTTTGAGCCCACCGTCAAAATGTTCATCCTCCTCATCCACAATACTAAAAGAAAAGCTGGATAATAACAATTTGTGTGTTTCTCTGTTTTTTGTGTTTTTTTTTTAAGTTGGTGTATTTTGATCACTGGCCATGGATACAATATGGAATCGTAGACATGTGTTTATTCATTCGAGGGTCAAGCATTGCGTCCCACTCCAAACTTTTTTGGGGGCCTAAGCACTTGTTTGTGTGTGGTGTTTCCACCCCCCAGGGTCATTCTGAGAACTTGGGGAGCACTAACTGAAACAATAAGTCTGTCAATATGTTGTATGTTTTTCTGAGTTTCTGAGTTGGTCTGTGTTGGACGATGAAGACCCCCCCCTTCTTTCTGAGTTAACACTCCCCTCAGGCTGAGTACACTGGGTCAAGTGTACCCCAAGCAATAAACTTGCTTAATTTGTAATCTTTGAACTTTACATCATTGATGACCTCCATGACTGTTACGTTCTGTGTAATTGTATGTTGTATTTGTATATTTGTACATCGTATGTTTTTAATTGTGACTCCTTTCGTGATTGCAAGCCAAGTTTACCATCTGGGACAATAAAGTAAACATAACTGAGTTTGAAAGTAACAAAGACCTTGTGTGGTGGAATGTGTGGAATATGTTATGTTTGTCTGTTTGGCCAGCCAGGTGAGATGATTCACATTTACCATGAAATGAAACTGATTACCCCCGCAGTGGAGCAAACTTAATAGTGCATATAAATGCTTCTAAAGGTGACCCCAAACCAAAGTAACTAAAGGTTTATATTGTGTTTTCATGCTTTTGTAACATATCAACAAGCAGTACACACCGCACGCCTACCCTCAAACCACCAAGCCCAAAACATCTCCCCACGGTGGCAGGTCAGGGTCAGACCTTGAGGCCATGGCCCTGGGCTGTTCCTCAGAGGTGGACACAAAAAAGGCTGAGGCTTTGGGCCAAGTGACATTAAGTTTAATTTTCATATCAAATCATTTCTGGGTAAACATAAGGTTACCTACTTTGATTGTTTACAATTAAAATGGTCAAAAATAAACAGAAATCACTGGACTTGTCGCTGGCACTGACAGTTTGTTCCTAGGTTCAATCTTAGTCAGCTGGCTATACCAATTCCTTCACAGCCTACTGTGTCTCTTATGTGGATGTAAGCAGTATTTCTCTTTGCAGTTGGATGGATCTCTTTGCAGTTACATTTTTGGTTAATTGCGTTGTAGCTAGCTTTATAAAATTGCTCTATTGTTTTATGATATAACTCTACTAACGTAAGTTAGCAAACGTTATGCTAATGTAGATCGTTTTTTTCTGTTATAAAATACAACTCTGATAGATCAAATCCCCCCCACACACACTCTGTTGATCAATCCCTCCACCCCACCCCCTCGACATTGACTCTCAGTACCCCCCCCCACACACACACTACTGCTGGTGGCACACAGCCCTGGTCAATGTGAACACTCAATTACCCTTTGCACTACTGCTGTTTACAAATACTATTTTTGCACGTATGGTACATATACATAGAGGGACCTTCATGGTAAATAGTTCTATTTTTAGAACATGCCCTGCGGGCGACTCACGTGGACCCTGCGGGCGCCCTGGTCACTGTGTTGGCTCCCCCTGCTATAGACCATGCTGTCTATATCCACCTGGATACTTATATACCATACTGTAACTATCACTATCATGTTTTATATCACTATTTGCACTTCTGGTTAGATGCTAAACTGCATTTTGTTATTAGTTTATATGATTGAGTTGTACTACCCAGAGCAAGCTTCTTATTGGAATATTGCATGACCAGGTCTCACTGCTGACACCAAAGCCTCTGAACCTGTTTGATTCATCATCATACACTTTGAACTGAGCGTTTGAGGGAGAGTAGACAGGCCTGGATTTCTACACAAAGCAGACTGGAAACCTGTATAAAACCTCTTTTTTCATTAGTTTGTTTTTCAAAATTCGAACCTAAATACTGGGAATGACTATTTTGACTCAAATGGACCTTTAAGGACGCTGTCAGCTAAACTCTGCTTAGTGCCGTACTTTTGTTTTGCAGAAGCATAGATGCCCTTCACTGGACGTGAACAGACTTGTCAGATCGCAAATTGTTAACACAACCTTGTTATAAGGCTCAATTCTCTCTCTCTCTCTCTCTCTCTCTCTCTCTCTCTCTCTCTCTCTCTCTCTCTCTCTCTCTCTCTCTCTCTCTCTCTCTCTCTCTCTCTCTCTCTCTCTCTCTCTCACTCTCACATACACACACATCTAACAATTATTTTGTTATTGATTAATCTATAGATTATTTTATCAATGAATAGATTAGTCTACACGATTAATTTACACACAAAAAACATGCTTTTGAATGCAATGATATTGATATAACTTTGCCAAATGCATAACGTGTGGGCACAATGCCGTCCTTCACTGGTCACATACTATATTTTATATTCAAATTGTACCAATTGTTGATATGACAGTTCATCATGACTAGGGTGCACGGTTATGGCAGAAATGATAATCATGATTATTTTTGCTCAATATTGTAAACACAATTATTAATCACGATTATTCATCCATTTTGGGGAACACAATTATTTTATTGCCCTTTGTAGACTAAATCAAAAGAAAACTGCCTTCACAATAATAATGTATTTTATAAACCTATAAATAAATAAACTCAAATGTACACATTTATTAATCAAAATAGGACTTTCTTCGCATTAATTCAGTCTTCTTAAGGCTACATATTAATACATATTCTCTACATATTAATACAATTTTACAACAAAAAAAAAGGTTGCCACCACATGGCACAAAATAAAAAGGATATATCCCTAACAAGAAGGTGAGTTACATTACACCTGCAGGGTTTCTCCAAGAAATATTGCAAAAAAAACGATTGGACGCATGTCTTTTGCCAAATGGAAGGCGATAGCCTCTGTTATTTAAATATGTTTTTGAGAATGTGTTGGATATTGATAATGTGTTGGATATTGATAATGTGTTGGATATTGATAATGTGTTGGATATTGATAATGTGTTGGATATTGACCTGCGTTATACAATCATGTCGTCCTTATGGATGCTACTTTATAATGACTTTTCAGGTGGTTGAAAAGATTAGTCGTGTTGCAGCTTGGCGCTGACACAACGCGAATGCAGACTTTGCACAGTATGTGTTTAGGTTTTTTTCTCCATTGATCTAAAAGAAATCACTGATTATCCGTTCATTATCATTTTAAATACTTAAATATCGTTTAATGAATACATTTTTAAATAAAGGATATAAATATAAATAAAAGATACATCATTATCATCATTATCAATCAATAGTAAAATGTGTTATTTGCACTAACATATATAGCTTTTTCCAAATCTTTGTATTTGGACAAGTAACTTAAAAGACAAGTTAAAAAGATAAAAGATAAGTACCTGAAAAAGATTAATGTCAAACCCTGGATAGCGTTGAAAAACCCCGCAGATTACAGATGACAGCGTGTAGGATGAATGATAAACTGCACTGCACATGACTATTGTTTAATATTTACTATACAGAGTATAGTATGGGGCGGCTGTGGCACAGGAGGTAGAGCTGCCGTCTAATGATCGCAAGGTTGGCAGATCGGCGGTTCGAGCCCCAGCTGTCCACAGGTCGAAGTGTCCTTGGGCAAGACACTGAACCCCAAATTGCTCCCAGTGAGCGGGCCGGCGCCTTGCATGGTAGCTTGCCGCCATTGGTGTGTGAATGGGTGTGTGAATGAGTGAATGAGAGGCCGTTGTAAAGCGCTTTGGATAAAGGCACTATATAAGTCAGAAAAGAAAAAGAAAGACAAAGAGTATAAAACCTCCAGATATAACTGCGTTACATAGCTAGATTACAGAAATGTTTGGGGAGGGGTTGGCTATCGTTTTATAGGACAACTTTACTAGTCAGTCACGCAAGCATACACTGTCATTGAATGGAGCACTTTCAACGTGTCATTTTTCAAATTTAGCAATGGCTGCCTAGTTCCATAGCCTGCCAGTTAGCATCAACACTTCTCTTACAGTGCTGTGCTGTCCTGGCTGCGTGTCAACTTCCTGCATGGCCTCGGGATGCTTCCGTGTCATGTGAAGCCATTTGGACGGATTCCCACTTCAGATGCTCTGGTTCTGAGCTTTGTGGAGGAACCACAAAGAATGTGACGGAACACAACCAGTGATATGTTGTTGAACTAAAAGGCATTACAATTTATATTGACAAAATCACATATATGTTTGTTTAAAATAATAATAAACGACTTGTCGATTATAAATAGGCAAATGTAGGCTACATAATCCCAATAATCGACTAATCGTTGCACAGACACAAAGGCTTGATGATGTAATTTCTTGTCTGGATTCTGAATGAGTGTTTAGGGAATTGTGGGTAATTATTCTCTCTAAGTGTCGTCTTCCTCTTCACTTCCTCCCTCCTTCCCTCCCCTCCCTCCCTCCCTCCCTCCCTCCCCTCCCTCCCTCCCTCCCCTCCCTCCCTCCCCTCCCTCCCTCCCTCCCTCCCTCCCCTCCCTCCCTCCCTCCCTCCCTCCCCTCCTTCCCTCCCCTCCCTCCCTCCCTCCCCTCCCTCCCCTCCCTCCCCTCCCTCCCTCCCTCCCCTCCCTCCCTCCCCTCCCTCCCCTCCCTCCCTCCCTCCCTCCCTCCCTCCCTCCCCTCCCTCCCCTCCCTCCCTCCCCTCCCTCCCTCCCCTCCCTCCCTCCCTCCCCTCCCTCCCTCCCTCCCTCCATCTGCAGATCTCCCTGACTGCAGCCCAGAGACACACACACTTATTGATTCAATCCTGATGAGTGATGGTCATTCTGAGCCAAGAGCTAAGCCATGTGTGGATGTGTGCTTCTGTCAGTATGTTTCTTAGGTGTTTTCTTTAACTGGGGGTCGTGCGTGTGGGTGTAGGTGTGGGTGTTAGTGTTGGTGTGGTGTATGTAGTGCAGGGGGGTGAGTGTGGGTGTAGGTGTGGGTGTTAGTGTTGGTGTGGTGTATGTAGTGCAGGGGGGTAGTGGAGTTGGTTTAAGGTTCCCTATAACTGTACCATTACTGCACAGGTATAACCGTACCCTCAGAGAAAGAACGAAGTAAGTTGAGAGAGAGAGAGAGAGAGAGAGAGATTTATAGAGAGTATATGTGTGGGTGTGGGTTCTCTGGTAACAAGCCCCTACAAGCAGGAGTCTAAGGGGTGAAAATACAGATTTAAGGGGCGATTCCATCATCATCATCATCCTTTGTTTTCTGTTTTACACGCACAATCTGCAGACCGACAACTGCACCTCAACATTCGATTCTTCTCTAGACCTTTCAAATGAACGTGAACAATGTTTCTTCTAGCCACAGCCACTGCTTCCCACTAGAATACTATTGTTGTATTCTTCTTCTTTTAGATCCAGGTTCAGATATACAGTATTTATGTAATGGTATATCTGTTTGGATCCTCTGCATTCCTGGGCTGTGATAAGGGGCTTCTCTGTTGCTGCCGACCGGAAGTTGCGGGGACAGAGGGGGAGAAAGGGGTAGGGGTAGAGCAGAGGATGGGTGCACAGAGGGGTAAAGGGATGGGGGTGAGATTGGGTGTAAGGATAAGGATGATGGGTAAGGATGATGGCAGAAAGGATATTACTTCCATAACTGTTAGGAGTCCACTCACTCATGGCAATGGGTTTAAAACCACAATCAGGAATAAAAACACTCACACTGAATAGACAACATGGATAGTTGAGAATAGGTCAGGATAGTTGAAAAGATGGGGAGGGAGAGAGTATGTCAATTGCCAACACACACAAAGTTTTTTCTGTCAATGCTAAAAACTCTTTGTTTTTCTTTTTTAGAACATACAGTCTGAAGAAGGGACAGTTGGAGAGGGACTATGCACAGGTGAGATGCTTCTTCCGTGTTCAAGCTAAATGGATATAGAGAGAGGCGCTAAATGGACAATTGAGTTCTTTGGAGAATTAGCCCATAGAAACATCTGTATTAACACGAACACTGCCTCAAAAACTACTTCTCCCAATCAAATCTGCAGACGGTGAGATATTTCTCTGGATTTGATCATGCAGGGAGTAAACCTCACTGTGCTTCTGAGCGAGTTCCATCTCTTTGACTTGTTTTTGAAAAGCAGGGTGTTGCAATTGACCCTTGTTACAGGGGTCCCCTGGTCTCCCATGGATGGAGGGTGGCAGGTAGCCTAGAGGTTAGAGAGGCCGGCTAGCAATCGGAAGGTCGCTGGTTCGATCCCCGCCTCAGGAGGGAGCTGCAAGTGTGCTGGTGACTGGAGGGTGGCTGGCATCATATCTAAGGTGCCTGCCACTGCCGCTGTGCTCTCGAGCAAGGCACTTAACTCCTAAATTGCTCCAGGGGTGCTGACTATGGCTGACATTTCATTGTACTCTGCACAATGACAGAAAGATTGAATCTAATCGTGGAGCTCCTTTTCGGTGATTTGTGCAAGACATAAAATCAAATGATGCTAAATTGGGGGGGATTGTTGTTTTTTCTCACAACATTTCCACAGTTGTGACAGTGTCAAGATATACCAAACTAATGTGTGGATTGTAGTCTGTCCTTGTCCTTATTCAAGGTAAGGACATTTGTGATTTTGTAATTTGGAAGAACTAGCCTATGTTGTAGTGTTTGGAGGTTGCTTTTAAGTGCACCAAAAAACAAACAATATTTTCACAGCACTCTCTTGTGCAGATTCTCTCTACACAGAATTCAGATTTAAGAACCACATTGAGTTTTTTGTTGCTGCACCATTTTGCTGTAGTCACATTCACTGGATGTATTTCACTTTTGGGGGGGTGACATTCAAAGCACGATATGCATGTTTAGAGCTCCTCTTTTCTCCCAGAGTCGGCTCTTTAAACCACACCATCAGCACTCCTCTCTCTGCCTCCTCCTTGTCTTCTTCACCCCAGCAAGAAAGGTTGCTTAGCAACAACCCCCCCTCGCCTTAGTAAAGGAATGAAAAGATGAATGGATTTTCTCCTGATTGCAAAAGTGTGTTTGTGTGTGTGTGCGTGCGTGCACGTGTCTTTGTTTGTTGTGTGTGTTTTAAAACGTCAAGTAT
>NW_027662876.1:2500-13174 GCF_963989245.1 Nansenia antarctica
CCATCACTGGCCACTGGGATGGGTTTACAATGATGACCCTGCTCGCCATGATATTGGCGGTGTGTGTGTGTGTGTGTGTGTTTACTATAAATGTGGGTGTGTAGGAAAGGGGCTTCAGGGTTTGACATTTGGATTGCGACTGAGAATATACTGCCACAACCCCCCCCCTGCCCCCCCCCGCCGCCCCCCCCCCCCCCGCCCCCAGCTGGCTTTTTTCACGGCTCCAAAGAGAAACATATTATGCTGCCTTGTGAAGTGAGCTACTTTATTCTATAAAGTTCAGGCCTGCTGTGCCAACACCCTACATGTATCAACACAGGACATTTATAGCTCGGCTAGGAAGTGAAGACATTAAATGTCCTAGATAACACTAACATTTGTGACGCAAGCTGATGTAACGGTAAACCAAACCTCTCAAACGCGAAAAGGCTCCGAAAATGAAAGTGAAAATGATTGAGTGTGTAACCCTAACCCTAACCCTGGTTTACGCAACTTGAAGTTTTGAAGTACCCACTCAATATAATAAACAACAGTTTAACGATCACTACTTATCATTTTGTGGATTGGATTCACTGTCTCGTTGGCCATAGGCTACTGGGAGACACGGCTTGTAAACAAACTTTTAGTTTTAGGACGTGTTCAAAAGCATCATCTAATTATAGTTATGTGTTTTTTAGCAGGTTGATGTTCTATCAGCATGTAGTGGTGTTCTAAAAAATGCAGTTAGACGTTCGTAGCGATGTGCCATTGTTAGCCACTGCTAGCTGTTATGAATGAATGAATGAATGAATGGTCTTTATTGTCATTGATATAGTACAGGTACCAAACAACGAAATTTGGGAGAGGGGGCTCCCCTGGTGCTAGGAAAAAAAAACTAAAAACAAGAACGGAAAAGAGCTGGTTTACATAAATAAAGGCTATGTACACTATCCACTATACTATACTATACAAATAAAACACTGTGCTGTACTCTATGCTATGCTATACCTATTCTAACATTTCCTATCTCTGAACCTTATGTACCCGAGGGTTGTCATATTGCACATAGTGTTATTGCACATTCATTTAAAGTGTCGCAGTTTGCAGGTTCGAAATGTTCACAGTTGTGTTTCAGTATTGCACTTGATTTCAATCTAGTAGCTGCCATCAAATTGTCTAGATTGTCCAGGGCCTAGAACCTAGGTCTTTGCTGTGTTCAGGGCCTGAATGGCCCTGGGGTAGAAGCTGAGCTTCAGTCTGTTTGTCCTTGCGAACATGGTCCTGAACCGCCTGTCCGAGGGCAGCCGAGCAAAGTGTTCGTACCCAGGGTGGGATGGGTCTCTGGAGATCTTGGAGGCCTTCCTGAGGCAGCGTGTGTTGTACAGCTCTTCCAGAGAGGGAGGGGGGCGCCGGTGATCTTCTGGGCCGATCTCACAACTCTCTGTAGCGCATTCCTCTCTGCGGCTGTGCAGCTGGAGAACCACACGCAGATGCAGTAGGTGAGGATGCTCTCCACTGCGCAGCGGTAGAAGGTCACAGCAGCCTTTGTTGTGTTTTGATCAGATACACATAATTTAAAATCTTACGATCTGTAGTTTCAGAATATGTTCAAAAACTGAAAAATTACTTTGGCAGCTGGTTGGTCAAAACACTAGCTGGTGTCACATGTGTTCATTGGGGTGTGTCCAAGACTGTTACCTAGGAACATTCATCAACAAATATACTAGGTTTTCAGAGAAACTGAAATTAACTGCTCACGTTTCACCAGAAAAGTCTACACGCATTAACAGGCATGAGACAACTGTACTAAAGTTTAATATACATGTAATAAAAGGTGGACACTATTCCTACCACGGCAAGTCAACTACAGTACCATAGCTATTATGTCTTGCCTTACTCTGAACATGAAAGTGCCTGTAAAAAGTGAGGCTTTTACCATCTCCTTCTTGAAAGAGTAATTATACTCTTATTCTGTCTGATCTGTCTCTATTGAACAGGGAGGGTGAGAGAGGGCAGACTGTAATAGCAGTCATTTTTTTGGGACTTCCATTGCTACGCCGATGACACCCAGATTTACATCACCACAAACTCCACCCAGAACCCACCCCTCACTCACATCGAAAACTGCATTTCAGCAATAAAAACCTGGCTCACACACAACTTCCTCAAACTCAACAGTGAAAAGACCGAAGTCATCCTCATCGGCACCAAATCCACCCTCAATAAAACCGGACCCATCACACTCACCATTGATGACACTACCATCACCCCCTCCCCCCTGGCTCGCAACCTCGGCTTCATCCTGGACCCCACCCTCTCATTTGATCCCCACGACAGCTCCATCGTCAAGACCTCCTACTTCCACCTCCGCAACATAGCAAAAATCAGACACTGCCTCTCCCCGCCCGCTGCTGAATCCCTCATCCACGCCTTCATCTCCTCCCGCCTTGACTACTGCAACTCCCTACTCACCGGCATCACCTCCCGCTCCCTCCATAGACTCCAGATGGTCCAAAACTCTGCTGCACGCCTCCTTTCAAACACCCGCTCCCGTGACCACATCACTCCTGTCCTCCACTCTCTCCACTGGCTCCCCATCAAAGAACGCATCCAATTCAAAATCCTCATCCTCACATACAAAGCCCTCCATAGCCTGGCCCCCCCTTACCTGACAGACCTCCTTCTCCCCCACCGCCCTACCCGTACCCTCCGATCCTCATCCATTGTTCCCCTCACTGTCCCACCCTCAAAACTCAAAGGCTTCGGTCACCGTGCCTTTTCACGAGCTGCACCCCGCCTCTGGAACTCTCTCCCCCAACCACTCAGAGACTCACCCTCACTCCTCACCCTCACTCCCCCAACCACTCAGAGACTCACCCTCACTCCTCACTTTTAAATCCCACCTCAAAACCTACCTGTTCTCCCATGCCTACAGCCTCCCCTACCCCTAGCCATCTCCCCCATCCCGGCGCCCCCGCCCCCCCCCCCCCTTGACACGCATACAACCTCCCCTACCCATCTCCCCTAACCCTGCCACCCCCCCTGATATGCATACAGCCTCCCCTACCCCTAACCACCTCCCCTGTCACTACCACCCCCCCCCCCCCCCTCCTCGTTCGCTGACTCTGTGTTCCATGTTACTTGTTGTTTTGTGTTTTCCGTATCCCCTATATTGTCAGCGTCTTTGAGCCTCGGAAAAGCGCTATATAAATTCAATGAATTATTATTATTATTATTTTACCTCACCTTCAGTAAAAAGTGGGAGCAGATTTCTTCCTCTTAGCCTCTATAACCTGGCGCATTTAACCATATCAATACTATACTACTAGGCCCATACCCAGTAACAACCGCTCTGGGACTTAGAGGGATTCACAGGGAGGGAGGGGATTTAGAGAAAATGTTGAATTCTCTTTCATATCAGAACTGTGAAAAATACCATTGAATATATTTCAGATCTGGGCGAGAGGGAGGATGAGAGAGAACGGCTGAGGTCGATGAGCTGATAAGTCTTATTTCTGATAAAGACAGGGTAAACGTCTGTGTGTGTGTGTGTGTGTGTGTGTGTGTGTGTGTGTGTGTACGTGTGTGAGTGAGTGAGTGGCGCAGAGAGAGAGAGAGAGAGAGAGGGGGGGCTTAGGAGAGAAAATGAGAGTGGTTATGATGTCACACTCCACAGCCCTCCTGTTATTCATAGACAGAGAGAGAGAGGAGAGAGAGAGAGAGAGGGAGAGAGAGAGAGAGAAGAGAGTGAGAGAGAGAGAAAGAGAGTGAGGGGGTCTCTGGGTGCAGGCTTTGGAACAGGGGGCTCTGATCTGGCACGGTTCAGCACAGTTTGGCTACGAGTGTGTGTGTGCGTGTGTGTGTGTGTGTGTGCGTGTGCGTGTGTCTGTGTGCGTGCTTTCATGTGTGTGTGTGCGCGCGTGCGAGTGCCCCCACGCATGTGTCCAAATCTCCCCAGCGATGAAGTGTTAAATTCTAAAGTGCTCCGTACGCCGTCGTTGCCGTAACCCGTAAGTCTCCCCGGCCCTGCAGATCTCTCCCAGTGACAACAACACCACCACTCCACCACGCTGTAGCTAGCGAGCTACGTGGATCACATACAGAGCACACCTGGCAGACGCAGGCAGATTGTGGCTCATTCCATCAACGATAAGGACTTAGGCTAGCCGCGCCCCGGTGAAATCCCCCGTCTCACACAATAGACCTTTCTGTATCGCCAAACAGGTTATTTACTGGGGATTGGTGTGCTCTGAACCAAGGGGGGGGGGGGTCCTAGCTTTATCAGCGGAGGGAAGGTGTGTGTGGGTGGGGGGGGGGGGGGGGGTCAACAGAGCAGGATCCGTCACATCTCCATGTTGACGCACACACACACACACACACACACACACACACACACACACACACACACACACTCATTCCCTCTCTCTATGCAGAGACGGTCAACATGCAAACTGCTTCCCCCTCACTTTCTCGCTAACCATCTCTTTTTAATATACACACACACACACACACACACACACAGACACGCTGTGTTCCTAATCTATAATTTAGCAAGCGTATGAGGCAGGGTACCTCGTGCCTGTGTCTCAGGGCTGAGTGTGAGCACAGCACAGAGCCAGCAACCCCTATTTATAGACCAGAGGGAGAGAGAGGAGTGTGTGTGTGTGCGTGCACGTCGTGCCAGCAAGAGAGAGAGAGAGAGAGCGAGAGAGAGAGAGAGAGAGAGAGAGAGAGAGAGAGAGAGAGAGAGAGAGAGAGAGAGAAGGGGACGCATTTCACAGCATCTCTGTATCTCCCTGCCAACCATTTACTATCTACATGTGTGAAAGAGATGTGTGCCCAGTGATACACTACCCTTGTGTGTGTGTGTGTGTGTGTGTGTGTGTGTGTGTGTGTGTGTGTGTGTGTGTGTGTGTGTGCGCGCGCACAAGTGTGCCATGTGATAGTCCTGTGAGTGACAGAAGATAATGCTGCTGACAGTCTCACGCTGTAATGGCGGGGTGGGCGCCGCCTCTCACACGCCCCCTTGACGAATATGTGATTATGAGATCTGCTGATATGCTCTCTGATGTGGCAGACAACACTTACACCGCTATTACCATGTCATCTTGTGGAGAGAGAGGGGCGTAGAGTCTAGCGTAAAGCCTTATACGGGTTTAAAGAGACAGTAAAAAAATTCTGACATCCTGAATCAGATCAATACAAACAACACAGGGTGATTCAAGGTGATTCACCAGGCAAAGGTCCTTACTTCAGATAAGAGTAGGTACTGTACTGTATGTGGTCAACACCAATCAGAGACTTAGAACACTAGCAGACTATCGCCTCAATCCCAGTCAGGTAGCAATGCTGCCATAGCCTAGCCTTAGCATCCCTAGCTAAGTTAGTAGTAGCATTCCTGGTCTATCCATAGCTACGGCTAACATGCTAGCATCTCTGATGTATTCCAAAGCCCAGGGTAACATGTAACCCAGGGAGGGACGGAGAAAGACAGATGGAGGAGAGGAGAGGAGAGGGAGGGAGGGAGAGAAAGACAGATGTAGGAGAGGAGAGGGAGGGAGGGAGGGAGGGAGAGAAAGACACGTGTGTCCAAAAGGGGCTCTCCCCTCTGCCCGGGGGAGTGCTGGGGTAGAAAAGAGAGCAAATAGGGCGCTCATTACCCATAAACCCCTTTGGTTATTAGTCCTTCATCTAGGTGCAGTCTTCATCTAGCTGCAGTCTTCATCTAGGAGCAGTCTCCATCTAGCTGCAGTCTTCATCTAGCTGCAGTCTTCATCTAGCTGCAGTCTTCATCTAGGAGCAGTCTTCATCTAGGGCAGGGGTGCTCATTACGTCGATCGCGACGTGTGTGGGAGGCGTCCCGTCTGGACCACACAGGAGAGGGCATCACTCAGCCCCGCGCCGCCTCACAACACACACACACACACACACACACACACACACACACACACACACACAGACAAGCACACACACACACACACACACACACACACAGACAGACAGACAGACAGACACAAGCACACACACATGCACACACAGACAGACAGACACACACACACACACACACACACACACACAGACAGACAGACAGACACACACAGACAGACAGACAGACAGACAGACAGACAGACACACACACACACTCCGCCGCCCGGAGACGTCGATGGCACCTGGCTTGGCACTGGCCAGTCTGGTGTAAACCACTCAGAGCTCCTGAGTTAATGTTAATGTTAATGGACTACCAGTGTGAATATTTGTTATATAGTTTAATAAATCTCTTCTTTGATTTTGAAACAGTGTAGCGTGGCCTTAATTTGTTATTATTACAGTACATTTTTGTGTTCGCAGCAATGGCAATATGTTGTATTTGGTTGGTAGATCTTGTTGAGCTGGTAATTTGAAAAGTAGCTCACAAGCCTAAAAAGTGTGAGCACCCCTGATCTAGGGGCAGTCTTCATCTAGGAGCAGTCTTCATCTAGCTGCAGTCTTCATCTAGGTGCAGTCTTCATCTAGCTGCAGTCTTCATCTAGGTGCAGTCTTCATCTAGCTGCAGTCTTCATCTAGCTGCAGTCTTCATCTAGGGGCAGTCTTCATCTAGGAGCAGTCTTCATCTAGCTGCAGTCTTCATCTAGGAGCAGTCTTCATCTAGGGGCAGTCTTCATCTAGGAGCAGTCTTCATCTAGCTGCAGTCTTCATCTAGCAGCAGTCTTCATCTAGGAGCAGTCTTCATCTAGGAGCAGTCTTCATCTAGGAGCAGTCTTCATCTAGGTGCAGTCTTCATCTAGGAGCAGTCTTCATCTAGGAGCAGTCTTCATCTAGGGGCAGTCTTCATCTAGGAGCAGTCTTCATCTAGCTGCAGTCTTCATCTAGCAGCAGTCTTCATCTAGGAGCAGTCTTCATCTAGGAGCAGTCTTCATCTAGCGGCAGTCTTCATCTAGCAGCAGTCTTCATCTAGGTGCAGTCTTCATCTAGGAGCAGTCTTCATCTAGGAGCAGTCTTCATCTAGGAGCAGTCTTCATCTAGGGGCAGTCTTCATCTAGGAGCAGTCTTCATCTAGCTGCAGTCTTCATCTAGGAGCAGTCGTCATCTAGCTGCAGTCTTCATCTAGGAGCAGTCTTCATCTAGGAGCAGTCTTCATCTAGGAGCAGTCTTCATCTAGGAGCAGTCTTCATCTAGGTGCAGTCTTCATCTAGCTGCAGTCTTCATCTAGCTGCAGTCTTCATCTAGCTGCAGTCTTCATCTAGGAGCAGTCTTCATCTAGGAGCAGTCTTCATCTAGGAGCAGTCTTCATCTAGGAGCAGTCTTCATCTAGCTGCAGTCTTCATCTAGGAGCAGTCTTCATCTAGGAGCAGTCTTCATCTAGGAGCAGTCTTCATCTAGGAGCAGTCTTCATCTAGCTGCAGTCTTCATCTAGCTGCAGTCTTCCAGGGCTAATGACGCTGCTGACTAACGGCACACCGGGGAGACAGAGAGAGGGGTGGGCCGGGGGTCCTAATAGTTCGAGATGTAGTGTGTGTGTAGAGAATACGTGTATGTAGAGTACCCATTAGTGTGTGTGTGTGTGTGTGTGTGTGTGTGTGTGTGTGTGTGTGTATGCCACTCGTGTACAGACCTGTCAGATGGAGCCCTTCACCAAGGTCATTATGAAACAGTTCTCATCAATGACAAAATCCCTTTCACTTTCCACTTGTTTCCCCCTCCCTCCCTCCCTCCCTCCCCTCAGAAAAATCTTCAAAAAATCGCCTGGGGGTCCTCTTCACTCTACCATTGAGAGGGATTTATCATTTATTAAACCTGGAGTTTTATTATGGAGTTCTAATCCGCCCGACTCATCTCTCCCGTCCTCCCCCCTCCCCCCCCTCCTCTGTCCTAATTAAACAAGCCTCAGCCAGACGATTCCACCTGCAGCCAAACCTCTCCAATCTGGGGGAAGCAAATTAAAGTGAGAGGCAAAGACATGCGACTCCCCACTCCCCTGCCTGTCGAAGAAATTAAACTTAGCTCGCTCTCTCTCTCTGTCTCTCTCTCTCTCTCTCTCTCTCTCTCTCTCTCTCTCTCTCTCTCTCTCTCTATCTCTCTCTATCTCTCTCTACCTCCCTCAAGGGTCTGTCGCTCCTTCTCCTCCATACGCTGTTGTTCATTAGTTGGGAATCGACGCCTCAGAAGTGCCATTAGGGGTGGGTTTAGACGTTAGGTAAAAGGACAATGAACATCGGTAAGAAACTGACCACTTGTAGAGGTGTGTGTGTGTGTGTGTGTATGTGTGTTTGTGTGTGTGTGTGCGTGCGTGCGTTTGTGTGTGCGTGTGTTTGTGTGTGTGTGAATGAGCGATAGCAAGAGAGAGAGGAGGGAGGGAGAGAACGTATTGTGTGTGTGGTGCAGACGTTCGTTTCGACAGGAGCTTTTATCTTCAAGCTAACATTGTGTTTGTGCAGACCGCCGCGGACCAGCCAGTAGATCAACAAACCCAGGCAGACAGGAAGTGACATCGCCGACACCGTTCCAATGAACCGAACAATGGCTGATCGTGACACGGCGCAGCGCCATCTGTGCCAGGCGTCCCCCCCCCCCCCCGTCCAAACAGCCGTTAACCCCTCGGCCAATCGGAGCCCTGCCTTCCATCAGCCTTTATCGCCGCCTCCGACGTGCCCGGAGAGTGACGGCCTGGCGTGGCGTCGTAAACACGGTAGTTAACGTGTCGGAGCACAACACTCACGCTAACAAACAGCCGGCCGCTCCCTCACACGCATAGATAGACCCTGTCCTCTTCTGTCCCTAATGTCCCCCTGGCACCTCCCTTCACCTCCTCCATCTATCATATCGTGACGTTAGAATTATAAGGTTCTATCTACATTTTTGGTCAAAATTGAGGTTTTTTTTACATAATCTGATCCATTAGGTGTTTATTAATGCCTGTGTGGTGTTATTTTAAAAATGTTGAAATGTTTTAGTTAGTTATTCATAAAATACAAAGGTTCCGTCTCACAAAACATAATGGAATGTAAAAACTTTGACGCTCAATATCTCTGAACTACCCTAAACGGAGATAGAACCTTATAATTCTAAACGTTTATGAACAGGTCGATAGGTACCTTACCGAAAAAAAACTGATGTATGAATTTCAATCAGGATTCAGAACATCCCATTCCACTGACACATGCCTTCTCTATTTGAACGACCACATCAACCATGAGGTGGACTCGGGCAAGTACTGCGGCATGGTCATGCTGGACCTCCAGAAGGCCTTCGACACAGTAGATCACCACATATTGTTAAATAAACTGAAAGCAATTGGGTTCGATAGAACATCGGTGAGCTGGATGCAATCCTACTTAGAGGGGAGGGAACAGGTGGTTAGTGTGAACGGAACACTGTCCCCCCCCCCTCCCAGTGACCTGCGGCGTTCCACAAGGAAGCATATTGGGACCTTTACTGTTCCTAATATATGTGAATGACATGTCATCAGCATGTAATTGCAATTTGTTCCTGTTCGCGGATGACTCGGCTCTGCTGGTCTCTGACAGGGACATATTGCAGGTGGAAAAAGCGCTAAGCACTGAACTGAGTAGAATCTGCATCTGGCTAGCTGACAATAAACTATCAATACACCTAGGTAAAACTGAAACCATCCTATACGGATCCCCATCTAAACTCAGAAAGGCTGAAAATTTTAAAATAAAAGTGGGTAACATTAATATCACAAGAAAAGAGGATATTACATACCTGGGCTCCATCTTAGAGGCAAATCTTTCCGGAGATAAAATGGCAGCAAAAGTAATCAAAAAAGTGAACCATAAAACTAGATTCTTGTACAGGATATCCTCACTTGTCAGTAAAAACACACTGAGGACCCTATCAGGAGCTCTCATTCAATGTCACTTCGACTATGCCGTAACATCATGGTACTATAGAACCACAAAGGCCCATAAAACAAGACTCCAGACAGCCCAAAATAAACTGGTTAGGCTTCTGCTAGGCCTCAACCCTAGGACACATCTAACCGCTGCTCATTTTTTGAGCCTTGATTGGCTACGAGTAGTTGACAGAGTGCAGCAGCTTGCACTGGGCCTGGTCTTCAAGATACGCTACACCACAAAGACACCCAAGTACCTGTCAACATACTTCCAAAAAGTGAACAACGTCCACACATACAACACCAGAGGAAGCTCCACGAACCACGTTCAACCGCGTTGCACCACAAACAAGGGTTTAAACTCGTTTGCAAACTATGCAGTAAAGATGTGGAACGCCCTTCCTATAATCTTAAAGGAGTGCAAAACACTGCCCACCTTCAAAACCACTCTCAAAAAACATTTACAGGAGGCTGCAATCCGTAACTGGACCCTCTAAAACAAAAATCAGATTAAAAGACCCGAACTACCCACTGTACATACTTTGTGTTTTGTCCCCCGCCCCCACCTGTGGTGTATGTCCCCACCTGTCCTACCCGCTGTACATACCTTATGTTTTGTTGTATTGTTCTTCCCATGATGGATGTACGTTTATCTTGTAGATAGTAATAGTTATTTGTCTGTATTATCATGTAGATAGTACTAGTTCTTTTCTTATGTCTGTCTTACATGTAACGATGAATTGAAAATCAAGGACCCCAATTGAAATAAGCCAGTGGCTTTCTTGGGTTTTTATCCTTTTAGTTTGACCTTGTATGTAATATGTACTTTCATGTACCTACTT
>NW_027662875.1:5000-7500 GCF_963989245.1 Nansenia antarctica
ACACACCAACCCTCCCAACACACACACACACCAACCCTCCCAACACACACACACACACACACACACCAACCCTCCCAACACACACACACACACACACACCAACCCTCCCAACAGACACACACACCAACCCTTCCAACAGACACACACACACCAACCCTCCTCCCAGACACACACACACACACACACACACACACCAACCCTCCCAACACACACACACACACCAACCCTCCCAACAGACACACACACACACCAACCCTCCCAACAGACACACACACCAACCCTCCCAGACACACACACACCAACCCTCCCAACAGACACACACACACCAACCCTCCCAACACACACACACACACACACACACACACACACACACACACACACACACACACCGGTGCTGTTCACCAACCGACATCAGAACCACAGTCTCATAAACCATCAAAGGCCCGGTCGATAGAGAGAGAGAGACAGAGAGAGAGACAGAGAGAGAGACAGAGAGAGAGAGAGAGACAGAGAGACAGAGAGACAGAGAGAGACAGGGAGAGACAGAAAGAGAGAGAGAGATAGAGAGACAGAGAGACAGAGAGACAGAGAAAGAGAGAGACAGAAAGAGACAGAGAGACAGAAAGAGATAGAATGAATATACATTCATCCAGCCCTAAACAAGGGACCTCCTAGCGAATACACGACTAGCTGGCAACCCTCCCTCCCTCCAGACACACACACCAACCCTCTCGACACACACATACACACACACACACACACACACACACACCGGTGTCACCAACCGACATCAGAACCGCCGTCATCTCCTGAACCTTCAAAGGCCCGGCCAGCCTGTCCTCCCCGGACCCCTCTATCAGGGACTCCTCCGCGAGGAGGAAAAAAAGAAAAAAGAAAAAAGGCAAAGCAGTCCTTTCATCTCTGACAGAACGTTTAGTCCTGTGGCGGCGGCGGCAGGAGGCATCAAAGGCTGGCCTGTGATTGGTCCGTCAGACGACGCGTGTCTGAGGCTGAGACGTCTCCCTCTGCTAGCCGGGGGTCTCTGCTAGCCTAGCGCCTGGGGACGGACACCACGGTGGTCTGGGTCTGTCTCTCTGTCTCTCTGTCTCTCTCTGTCTGTCTCTCTCTCTCTGTCTGTCTCTCTGTCTCTCTCGTTCTCTCTGTCTCTGTCTCTCTCTCTCTCGTTCTCTCTCTCTCTGTCTCTCTCTCTCTCATGTTCTCTGTCTCTGTCTGTCTGTCTGTCTCTCAATTTCAATTTCAATTTCAAAGGGCTTTATTGGCATGGGAGACATACATTTACACTCTCTCTCTCCTTCTGTCTGTCTCTCTCCTTCTGTCTGTCTCTCTCTCCTTCTGTCTGTCTCTCTCTCTCCTTCTGTCTGTCTCTCTCTCTCTCTCCTTCTGTCTCTCTCTCCTTCTGTCTGTCTCTCTCTCCTTCTGTCTGTGTCTCTCTCTCCTTCTGTCTGTGTCTCTCTCTCTTCTGTCTGTGTCTCTCTCTCCTTCTGTCTGTCTCTCTCTCTCTCCTTCTGTCTGTCTCTCTCTCTATCTCTCCCCTTCTGTCTCTCCCTCCCCTTCTGTCTCTCTCTCTCTCTGTCTCTCTCTCTCCTCTTCTGTCTGTCTCTCTCTCTCTCCTGTCTGTCTCTCTCTCTCTCTCCTGTCTGTCTCTCTCCCCTTCTCTCTCTCATTCTGTCTCTCTCTCTCTCGTTCTGTCCCTCCCTTCCCTCCCCTCTCTCTCTCTCCCCTCCCCCACAGAACACACCGTCTTGAATAAGGTCTACTCTTTGTTAAATAAAATCAAGAAATGAACAAATAAGACAGGAAGTAACCATGTTGACAGCCCGGCGTGAGCTCCTGCACACCATCTGCACAGCAGGTATGACTTACTGTTGGCGCTAAATGGTTGGCGCGAAAAGGTTCGTGCTAAATGGTTAAAATATAAACGTTGTTGCTATAGGAACCCAGAAGTTGTTAAGTGCAGAAGTATTCTTGCTGGGTGCAGAATGGGGACGGTGTGAAAGATGCGTGACACACATACATACTGCTATCCTCCGGGTTTAGGGAACATTTTTTTTTTAAACGTGTTGTTTCTATAGCAACAGCAATACACAAATTAGGCTAGCCTTGTTCGTGTGGAACAGGGGAGGCTGGTGGAGGTAGAAAATGGAGGATGGGGGAGGGGGGAGGGGGGGTCGTAGTCATGCATGGTCCTCCGATTTCTACCTCCACCAGCCTCCCCCCCATGCATGACAATCAGGGCGCGGCAGGTAGCCTAGAGGTTAGAGAGGCCGGCTAGCAATCGGAAGTTCTCTGGTTCGATCCCCGCTTCAGGAGGGAGCTGCATGTGCCCTTGAGCAAGGCACTTAACCCCTAATTGCTCCAGTGGCGCGACTATGTCTGACCCTGTGTCTAGAGCAAAACATACCAAAATCAATCGAAAAAACTTGAAAAGTTGATTGCATGGCAAATAAAAACCAAAAAAATATTAACATTCTTTAACACT
>NW_027662875.1:10000-17500 GCF_963989245.1 Nansenia antarctica
TGTAGGGCAGGCGGGCGCGCCGCGGAGCTGCTTAGCGCAGGAGGAGCCTTCCCTCCTTCCCTCCTTCCCTCCTTCCCTCCGCTCGCTGTGAACACAGGATGTCTAAACACGGCCCTGAGGGAGCCCAAGACTCTCTTTGTGTAACCTTCAGTACACACACCCTGCAGGCCTGCTACCTCTGGCCTCCCCTGGCCTCCCCCGGCCTCCCCAAGCCTCCCCTGGCCTCCCCTGGCCTCCCCTGGCCTCCCCAGGCCTCCCCTGGCCTCCTCAGGCCTCCCCTGGACTCCCCCAGCCTCCCCCAAGCCTCTCCCGGACTCCCCAGGACTCCCACAGCCTCCCCTGGCCTCCACCTGCCTCCTCAGGCCTCCCCAGGCCTCCAAACTGCCTCCACAGAACTCCCCAGGACTACCCCAGCCTCCACCTGCCTCCCCCAGCCTCCATGTACAGATAAAAGTGTATAACTTCTAATGGTGAGAGTCTGTACTAAGGGTCACTTTCTCTTTCTCTCTCTCTCTCTCTCTCAGGACGGTGGGGGGGGGGTCGGCGGGGAAACGGGACCCCCGTGGGGCCGACACGTTGTCGCCGGCGACGGAGAATGAGCGGGAAAAATATTCCATAGAAGTGGAGCACGTCCTATTAGGCTGGCAGGTGCATCATGTTTAATGGATGAAATGACCCACATACCTATTCCTCCCCCAAACCCCCCCCCCCCAAACCCCAGACCCCCACATCTCACACCCTCTCACGTACACCCCCTCACACGTACCCCCCCCCCCCCACACATACCTATTCCTCCCCCACAACCCACACCCCCTCATACATACATCCCCCACATTTATATTCCTCCCCCACAGCCCCCCCCCAACCCCCACAACTCACACCTCCTCTCACGTACACCCCCCACTCACTCCCCCTTCCCCCCCCCCCCCACAGTATAATCTGGCTGTGTCAACCTTGGCTACTACCGTTACTACTGCCCACTGCGCCCCCGACCACCTCCCTCCTCCTCCTCCTCCCCACCTCCTCCCTCCCCCCACCCCCTCCTCCGCGCCCGCGCCCCCACCCCCACCCCCTCCTCTGCGCCCCCACCCCCTCCTCCCCCCCCCCCCCCTCCCCCCATGATGGAGCTGACTTAATTCTCCATGTGTGCAAAGCCAGATGTAGATACAGTATAATCTGGCTGTGCCGACCGCCCCCCCACACACCCCTGGACCCCCCCCCTCCCGACCCCCCACCCCACACCTGTCAGACGGTCACTTTAATGACTTCACCTCCACTGTGACCTTATCTGCTGATAGACTCTCCTGTCCTCCTGATAACACTCACACACACACACACACACACACACACACAGACACACACACACACACAGTCTGTATGGAGAGAACCATGGGGGCGAGGTGGAGAGGCTGGTGTATGTGCGTGTGTGTGTTTGTGTGTGTGTGCGTGTACATTTGTATGTGTGTTTGTGTGTGTGTGTGTGTGTGTGTGTGTGTGTGTCTGTGTGTGTGTGTGTGTGTGTGTACGTATCATTAGAAATGAGTTATTCTTCAGCCTGCGTACGATCAAAACAAAACGCAGCCTTGCATATCAACGGAGAAAAACGCCTAACCAGGTCAGACCTAATCACCTGTATCGATCTGCAGACCCCCATCGCTCCCCCCCCCCCCCCCAGGACTCCTCTGGGCCAATTACAGATCAGACAAACAACCAATTAGAGAGCGGCGTGTCATTTAGCCCCCCTAGCATCATTAGCCCAGCGGAGGCTGAGGCTGGGGGAGGCTGGCGGAGGTAGAAATCAGAGGACAGGCTTGTAAGGGAGGACATGGAACAAAGGAATAGACCGTTACGCGTTTCGGCCTGTGCATTACAATCAGCTAGCTACCCTGCTAGCTGGTCAATAGCTCTCAGGTCTAGAGAGAGAGAGAGAGAGAGAGAGAGAGAGACAGAGAGAGAGAGAGACAGAGAGAGAGACAGAGAGACAGAGAGAGAGAGAGAGACCGAGAGAGAGACAGAGAGAGAGAGAGGGGGGGGGGAGAGAGAGAGACAGAGAGAGAGAGAGAGAGACAGAGAGAGAGAGAGAGACAGAGAGAGACAGAGAGAGACAGAGAGAGAGAGAGAGAGAGAGAGACAGAGAGAGACAGAGAGAGACAGAGAGAGAGAGCGTCCTCAGATGCAGAACGCATAATCGATAGCAGGAAAAGTAAATGATTTAAATGTAACATACAGTGACATTTAAAGTTTTCGTTCATTAGGGCTGCATGGGGCTTGGGAGTAATTATCGGGACAGAGACTGAGACAGAGGGAGGGAGGGAGAGAGAGAGAGAGGGGAGGGGGGGGAGAGAGGGGGGGGGGGAGGCGAGCATTGATCTGGCTCCACTCTGCTGAAGTCGTCCCATTGATTGCTGACCGAGGGCCGATACATCATCAGTTACTCCAGTGTGTTGTGTTCCTGTCAGCTGCAGAGGCGCAGTAGCAACTAGCTAACACCAGCTAACACCAACAACATCAACAACTAGCTAACACCAACAACTAGTTAACAACAACTAGCTAACAACAACTAGTTAACAACCTAACCCATCTAACAACAACTAGCTAATAACAACTAGCTCACCCCAGCTAACTAACAACAGCTAGCTCACGACAGCTAACAACAACTAGCTCACAACCACAACACACCACCACGCCACAACAGAGCTTTCATTAAGCTCAGAGAACGCTCCCCCGCAGTTTACCAAGGGCGTGGGGCCCCGTGTGTGAAGGTCGTGGATTACATCACTGGGCTGCTATTAAGCCGCCCTGATATCATTATTATTCTGGGCGCTGCCCCCCCGGTGGGAGGGCGGCCGTAATGGACGCCGCCCGCTCCTCTTAATGGCCGCCCTGCTCTCTCCACAGCAGACCAGAGATGCTTCATTATACCTGGAGAACCCACACACCCTCACACCACTTATACACACACCACACACACACACACACACACACCACACATACACACACGCGCGCGCCTACAGACACACACACAGAGACACACACACACACAGAGACACACACATGCGCGCACACACACACACACACACCATCACACCACTTATACACACACACACACACACGCACACACACACACACACATCATCACACCACTTATACACACACACACACACACACCCACACACACACACACACACACACACACACACACACACACACGCACACGCACACACCCCCACGCCCACGCCCACCGCTGTGATTAGACGGCTCAGCTCAGCTCCATTTATCTAATGTTCCATTATATTCCGTCTATAACCGCCGTGCTCTTAACGGGCTGGTTTTGGCCGCGGCGTGGCCGCCCGTGCGTCCCAGAGAGGGAGGCCGGCGGAGGTAGAAATCGGAGGATCGGAGGCCCCCTAACCCCCCCGTAACACTCACGAGGAAACAAGGAAACGGGGAGCGGTAATCTAAGCGCTGCGCGCGTTAACTCGCTAACTCGCTACCTCACGCATGAAACCCCCGTACCCCCGTATTCCGTTCCTCCGCGCATCACAATGACCCCCCCCCATCCGTCCGTCCGTCCGTCCGTCCGTCCTCCAATGTCTACCTCCGCCGGCCTCCCCCCTGCTGCGTGCCCCCCCGCCGTCCCCCGCCTCCCCCCACACACACACACCCCCTCACGCCCAGTCAAGCTGCTGAGAGCCTCTACATTCTAATACACATCTCACACCTCGCTGCCTCCGCTAATGAACAAAGCACGGTGGCGTCTTATTGGCTGACTGCGGGTGTCGGGGCGGTGGGGGGGGGGGGGGGGGGGGGGACATGGCTGGCTGATCTCTGAGGTGGGGGAGAGCGTCTTGCCCACGATTGTCCTCGGGCCCTAGTTAGCTAAACGTACGGGGCACACACGGACACACACACAGACACAGACACACACACAGACACAGACACAGACACACACACGCACACACACACATACACACACAAGATACAGACACAGATACAGACACGCACAGATAAACACAGACACACACATACACACACAGACACTCAGACACATGCACAGACACAGACACAGACACAGACAGACACACACAGACACGCACAGACACACACAAAGACACACACGCATATACACAGACGCAGTTTAGTTTTAGATTATCTTAGACTGTTTTAGACTAGTTTTAGTTTTAGACTATGTAGTTTTAGTTTAGTTTTTAGACTATGTAGTTTTAGACTTTGTAGGCCAGGTTTTGTATTGTATTTGTTTGTGGTGGATGTTGTATGCCTGTGAACAGGTCACACTTGAAAATGAGCCCTTGGGGCTCAATGTGTTTCTTACCTGTATAAATAAAGGTTAAATAAAAAATAAAAAACACACACACATACACACACAGACACAGACACACACACACACAGACAGACACACTGACACACTGAGTCACACACAGACAGACACACACACACACACACACACACACACAGACAAACACAGACACACACACACACACACACACACACACACACACACACACACAGAGCTTTACTGCCTAACGACAATGTCATGTAGAGGAGTAACAGCACATCTTCCTGTGTGCTAAACTCAACAGCACAACATCTTCCTGTGTGCTAAACTCGATGCTGCTGTTGAAATAGCTTTTAGCCTCAGGGCTGCTAGGTACAGTCCCAGACAGCGTGGAGAACACAGTCACGGTGAGCGACCTGTTTTCAAGGTAATTATGCGGCCGTTAAGGTCAGGGCCTCCTTGTTTACACGTGCGTCATCGTTAGCCCACCGTTAGCGCTAGCTAACTGCTATCCTTCTACAATGTTGTCAGATTTTTTGGGCCATCAACAGTCGGCAACCCTGAGCGCAGATTATTGCTATTGGTAATACTCTGGTGTGTGTGTGTGTGTGTGTGTGTGTGTGTGTGTAGTAATGAATGGTAATACTCTGGTGTGTGTGTGTGTGTGTGTGTGTGTGTGTAGTAATGAATGGTAATACTCTGGTGTGTGTGGTAATGAATGATAATACTCTGGTGTGTGTAGTAATGAATGGTAATACTCTGGTGTGTAGTAATGAATGGTAATACTCTGGTGTGTGTGTAGTAATGAATGGTAATACTCTGGTGTGTAGTAATGAATGGTACTACTCTGGTGTGTGTGTAGTAATGAATGGTAATACTCTGGTGTGTGTGTGGTAATGAATGGTAATAGTCTGGTGTGTGTGTGTAGTAATGAATGGTAATACTCTGGTGTGTGTGTGTGTGGTAATGAATGGTAATACTCTGGTGTGTGTGTAGTAATGAATGGTAATACTCTGGTGTGTGTGTGTGTAGTAATGAATGGTAATACTCTGGTGTGTGTGTGGTAATGAATGGTAATACTCTGGTGTGTGTGTGGTAATGAATGGTAATACTCTGGTGTGTGTGGTAATGAATGGTAATACTCTGGTGTGTGTGTGGTAATGAATGGTAATACTCTGGTGTGTGTGGTAATGAATGGTATTACTCTGGTGTGTAGTAATGAATGGTAATACTCTGGTGTGTGTAGTAATGAATGGTAATACTCTGGTCTGTGTAGTAATGAATGGTAATACTCTGGTGTGTGTGTAGTAATGAATGGTAATACTCTGGTGTGTGTGGTAATGAATGGTAATACTCTGGTGTGTGTAGTAATGAATGGTAATACTCTGGTGTGTGTGTGGTAATGAATGGTAATACTCTGGTGTGTGTGTGGTAATGAATGGTAATACTCTGGTGTGTGTAGTAATGAATGGTAATACTCTGGTGTGTGTGTGGTAATGAATGGTAATACTCTGGTGTGTAGTAATGAATGGTAATACTCTGGTGTGTAGTAATGAATGGTAATACTCTGGTGTGTGTGGTAATGAATGGTCATACTCTGGTGTGTGTGTAGTAATGAATGGGTAATTCACAGTAATAAAACGCTGGCTTGGCCATGGCTTAGTGCCAGCAGGCAGATAACTACCACCCACAGCAGAGACAGAGGGAGGGAAGGGGGGTAGGGGGAGAGAGAGAGACGGAGAGAGGTAGAGTGAGAGAGAGAAAGGGAGAGGGAGGTGGAGAGAGAGAGAGAGAAAGGGAGAGGTAGAGTGAGAGAGAAAGGGAGAGGGAGGTGGAGAGAGAGAGATGGAGAGAGGCAGAGTGAGAGAGAGAAAGGGAGAGGGAGGTGGAGAGAGAGACAGAGAGAGGGAGGGGGAAAGAGAGAGAGAAAGGGAGAGGTAGAGTGAGAGAGAGAAAGGGAGAGGGAGGTGGAGAGAGAGAGATGGAGAGAGGTAGAGTGAGAGAGAGAAAGGGAGAGGGAGGTGGAGAGAGAGAGAGATGGAGAGAGGTAGAGTGAGAGAGAGAAAGGGAGAGGGAGGGGGAGAGAGAGAGACAGAGAGAGTCTTCTCTGACTACTAATACAAGCAGTAACGTGCAGTGAGGTCATTGGCTGGGTAGGCAGTGAGCTATTTTAAAAAAATCATGCGATTAACGCAGCAGCCAGACTTCAAATGGCATAGCGCATAATATTGTAGCGAACGGAGACTTGGCAGTGTAACTCGCCCCATGCGGGAATCGAACCCCGATCTCCCGCATCACCGACGGCCGCGCTAACCATTAGACCAAGAGAGAACTCGTCTAATGGTTAGCGCGGCCGTCGGTGATGCGGGAGATCGGGGTTCGATTCCCGCATGGGGCGAGTTACACTAGAAGATTCCCGTTCGCTACAATATAAAGGCAATCAATAGCCTCAAGAAGTAGGCCTACTACCAGAATCCTTCAAGCACCTATTGTATTGTTAGTTTGCTATTCTTCTCTATGCTATTGCTATTGCTATATTGCTATACTGTATTTTTAGTTTGCTATTCTTCATTTTGCCTTAAAAAAGCAGTACACTCCTACGTTAAATGCAATTATTGTAAGTCGCTTTGAATAAAAGCGTCGGCTAAATGACTGTAATGTAATGTAGGCTAATATACTATACTATAAAGTCAATCACATAGCCCATATATACTATACTATCAAATAGCTGGTCAAAAATGTCATGTATTGTTATCTCATAACTACACATAGCGTAGCGCAACAGCCTGTATGGCATTGCCTACATTCACCTGCATCTCAACAGGATTTACAGCAGCACACAAAACAGCTCAATGACAATATAATTTCACCTGCATCAACAACACAGGATTTACAGCATTTGAACCGGCACGCAATAGCCTACATTATCTTAACTGTTGGATATCCATGATGCTGATCTCAAGTTAGCTGTGGAAATGTAGAACCGCGGCGCGAACAGCAGAGGACTGGAATGCCGCTACGGCAAGCCAAACGCAAACTGTCAATCATGCTGTCAGAGGCAGCCTGCACGGTGCCTCAACGTCCATCAATGAAGACAATGTGAGAACAGACTACGCATGCGCAAACCTACGAAACCGTTGGTCTATCACTTCGCATAGCACAGAAGCACAAGCACAGTCTGCCTCTCGCACACACCTCATCAA
>NW_027662875.1:30000-33289 GCF_963989245.1 Nansenia antarctica
CGGAGGTACGGGTAAACAGGGCACTTTTTTTTTTTATGTTGCCACCCTCTATTTTTCTGTGAAATGACGTCTTTGTATTGAGCGCCAGTGCGTGTTGCATACGCTACGCGCGCGAAAAAAGAACACTCCGCCACTAATGTGAAAAATCCTGGAGGAAACACTGTCCGATGCATTATTGACGTTGCGAAATTTCGCAATATGCACTCTACATTCTAAATGCTTGACTTAGCAAAAGGTACAAACAAGTGAGAGCAATGAGAGGGGGTGCTAGCAACCAATGTTAGGGGGCCCCCTAGTGGCTGGGGCCCCCCCGCGGTGCGTCGCTTGCGGGCCCATCCGCTACGCCACTGGTCACTGTCCTCATTCTAGGAGCTGGGGTAGAGGGAGGGAGGGAGGGAGGGAGGGAGGGAGGGGGAGGGAGGGAGGGAAGGAGAGAGGGAGGGAGGGAGGGGTCCCCCACCAGTAGGATATAGAAAGAGACAGAGCAAAAAGGAGAACAGGAACCAGAACAGACCTCAACAAAACTGACTTCTGAGGGGCTGCAAATATCCTGCCCTACTCTACTCTCCTCTCCCCTCCCCTCCCCTCCCCTCCCCTCCTCTCCTCTCCTCTCCTCTCCTCTCCTCTCCTCTCCTCTCCTCTCCTCTCCTCTCCTCTCCTCTCCTCTCCTCTCCTCTCCCCTCCCCTCCCCTCCCCTCCCCTCCTCTCCTCTCCTCTCCTCTCCTCTCCTCTCCTCTCCTCTCCTCTCCTCTCCTCTCCTCTCCCCTCCCCTCCTCTCCTCTCCTCTCCTCTCCTCTCCTCTCCTCTAACCAGCCAGCCTATCAGACGCCCAGCTTGTACCTGGCTAACGGACCGGGAGCCAATCAGACGCTTGGCTTCACCGGGGCACCATGACCTCGCTGGAGGACCAGACCACGCTCCTGTTTACCACCTCGCCATGACGACCATGCGCGTGTGTGTGTGTGTATGTGTGTGTGTCTGTTTGTCTGTGTGTCTGTCTGTGTGTGTGTGTGTGTGTGTGTGTCTCTCTGTGTGTGTGTGTGTGTCTGTGTGTCTGTCTGTGTGTGTCTGTCTGTGTGTGTGTGTGTGTCTGTCTGTCTGTGTGTGTGTGTGTGTGTGTGTGTGTGTGTGTGTGGCTCTCTCTCTCTATGTGTGTGTGTGTCTCTCTGTGTGTGTGTGTGTGTGTTGATCGCAGCCAAGGTAATTAACCTGACAGGCTCCCCGGGGAACAGGAAGGGGCGGGGCTTACACAGGAAGACAGACGGGTTAGCGAGCGAAGTGCGCTAATTAAATTAGGAGACAGTGATCAAGCCTGGTTAACTACCTGATTATCTACCTGGTTAACTACCTGGTTATCTACCTGGTTATCTACCTGGTTAACTACCTGGTTATCTACCTGGTTAACTACCTGGTTATCTACCTGGTTATCTACCTGGTTATCTACCTGGTTAACTACCTGGTTATCTAAAGGTTATCTACCTGGTTAACTACCTGGTTAACTACCTGGTTATCTACCTGGTTATCTACCTGGTTATCTACATGGTTATCTACCTGGTTATCTACCTGGTTATCTACCTGGTTAACTACCTGGTTATCTACATGGTTATCTACCTGGTTATCTACCTGGTTATCTACATGGTTATCTACATGGTTATCTACCTGGTTAACTACCTGGTTATCTACATGGTTATCTACCTGGTTATCTAAAGGTTATCTACCTGGTTATCTACCTGGTTAACTACCTGGTTATCTACCTGGTTATCTAAAGGTTATCTACCTGGTTATCTACCTGGTTATCTACCTGGTTAACTACCTGGTTATCTACATGGTTATCTAAAGGTTATCTACCTGGTTATCTACCTGGTTAACTACCTGGTTATCTAAAGGTTATCTACCTGGTTATCTACCTGGTTATCTACCTGGTTAACCTGGTTAACTACCGTCACAGGCTTATCTACCTGGTTATCTACCTGGTTATCTACATGGTTAACTACCTGGTTATCTACTGGATTAACTACCTGGTTATCTACCTGGTTATCTACCTGGTTATTTACCTGGGTAACTACCGCCCACTCCTGACCTCCGCTAGGCTCGTGCAGAGACACACACACAAACACACACACACACAGACACAGGCAGACACAAACCACAGGCAGAAGACACAGACACAAACACAGGCAGACAGACAGATACGCTCACACAAACAAACACACACACACACACACACACACACACACAGGCAGACAGACAGACACACGGCCAGATCACTAACAACGTCCTCATCTGCTGTCCAATGACACGGCTATTAAACCGTGTCTGTTGTTAGTGTGTGTGTGTGTTCTCATGTCAACCAAAGCTCGGTATTATCAGGTACCACCCTGAAGATATACAACATCTAGATAAACTGACAACCTGCTCTCTCCTTCTCTCTGCCTCTCTCTGTCTCTCTCTGCCTCTCTCTGTCTCTCTCTGTCTCTCTCCCCCCCTCACTCTCTCGCTCTCCCTCTCTCTCTCCCTCCCTCCCTCTCTCTCTCCCTCTCCCCCTCTCTCTCTCTCCCCCCCCTCTCTCCCTCCCTCCCTCCCCTCTCTCTCTCTCTCCCCCTCTCCCTCCCTCTCTCTCTCTCTCCCTCTCTCTCTGGGGGTCTGTGGCACACACACACACACACCTCCACGGCCCATCGACCTCATTGGTCCGTCACACACACTGAATACCCGCTGATAGGAGGAGTGTGTGGACACAGTCAGATGAGTGTGTGTGTGTGTGTGTGTGTGTGTGTGTGTGTGTGTGTGTCTGTGTATGTGTGGACACAGCCAGTGTGTTCATTACACGCTCTCTGAACTTGGCAAAGCAACGGCCTTATGGGAAACGGAGTCCTTTTAGGGGTCACACAGTGTTTACACAGCATTCTGGGATACAGAGTCCTTTTAGGGGTCATATAGTGTTTACACTGCATTCTGGGAAACAGAGTCCTTTTAGGGGTCAATGGTGTTTACACAGCATTCTGGAAAAACAGAGTCCCTTTTTAGGGGTCACACAGTGTTTCAATGGCAACAGGCCCCGCCCACAGACACTCAGACAGACTCTCTGAGAGCTGGAGAGGTTCAGAGGGAGGCTGGTGGAGGTAGAAATGGGAGGCCAGGCTCATTGTAACACGTGAAACAGAGAACGGGGAAACGATATCAAACACAGCGATGTCTCTCCCTCCTCCACGTTTCATACCATTCCTCATTACCGTTCCACACGTTCCAACCAGCCTCCCCATTTCTACCTCCACCAGCAGAACCAGAA
>NW_027662873.1:0-2500 GCF_963989245.1 Nansenia antarctica
AAAGTAGTGTTCTAGTTAACTAGGTAGCAGTGGGGATTTACTCACCGAATCCATTGCGTTGCGATGTGTTGGCTTGACTAGCGAGCGTGTCGTTGATTTCAAAGCCGGAACGGTCCGTCGGTTGGCGACTTGTTCCCGGTTTCACCAGCTGCTGTTACCTATTTGTAAGAAAATATGATAGACGCTACATAAGTCAGTCCCTTTATGATGTATGGCACATCATTTGTCCAACCATTGACCACCAGTCTCCTCCAGTGAACAGTGATGAGTGTGTTATGACATGGCTCAGCTGCAGACACCACAGATCATTTTAATCTCCAATCATACAATGATGGGTTTGCCTTAGCCACACACACACACACGCACATACACACACACACACATACACACACACGCACACACACATACACACACACATACACACACACACACACACAAAAACACACACAAAAACACCCACACACGCACACACTTGCGCGCACACACACACACACACACACACACACACACACACACACACACACAGCCTGGGTAGGGCCCTGTGGGATCTGTGTGTATTGATTGGTCAAGCCTGATCAGAGGTAATGTGTAGTGACGGGTTAAGGGTCTTTGACTTGGGGGTGTGTGTGTGTGTGTGGGGGGGGGGGGGGGTTTGACGCAGCCTCACGTCTGCTGAGTGACAGGGCCTGTGTGCTGACCATCTGCAGAGCAACAGAAAGCTGCTGGACCCTACTAGTCCCAAAGGGGTCCGACCCCCCCAGAACACACAGGAAACCTGCAGTAGCTTATGTTAAATCGTATTGTTTTTGATTACCGACCGAGTCCATCAATCGAGGACACAGGTTGACCTGCTGAATGACTGTGACGTTTGGGGGACATGTACTGTATGTATGTATACTGGGTTATTTCTACTAGAGAAGTAGGGAGAAGTAGAAAGTTGTTGACAGATTAATCTTTGACATCTTCGTAAAAAGGGCCCGTGGAGTTTCCAATGCGGTTATTCTGTTCTGGTTGTGTTCTGGGCGACGGAGGTGTTGACTCTCTGAGGTGATCAGAGCTGCTTTGGTCTGCCTTTCGTGCATCCCGGCCCCGGCTCTCCTCCTCCTCCTCCTGCTCCTCCCC
Source organism: Nansenia antarctica (assembly GCF_963989245.1). Taxonomy (NCBI): domain Eukaryota; kingdom Metazoa; phylum Chordata; class Actinopteri; order Argentiniformes; family Microstomatidae; genus Nansenia; species Nansenia antarctica. The sequence continues at coordinate 1,123 of NW_027662873.1, forward strand.
CCCCTCCTCAAAGCCTCTTCCTCCTCCTCCTCCGGCTCTCCTCCTTCTCCTCCTCCTCTTGATCCTCCTCCTCCTCCTCCTCCTCTTGATCCTCCTCCTCCTCCTCCTCCTCCTCCTCCTCCTCAGCGGTAGCGGTAGCTAGCTAACCGCCGACATAAAAACAAGTCTGATTCTGATTCTTTCGTGTTGGCTAAACTTCCCCCCAACCGTTCCCCAATGAGCGGATTACTTTCTTTGTGGTTGGATTCATCCCTGTCGTCCCCCTACCCCCCTCCCCCCTCCCGCCCTCCCCACCCTCCACGATCCGATTCCTCCCTCAAAACAACCCATCCCCGATAAACCTTCTTTTATGAAGAATTATCCATTCTCCAGCTGTGCTCTCCTCCTATTGGCCGATAAGAATAGTGTGGGCAGAGCTTCACGCAGGCCTCAGTGACCACGAGCGTCCCTCTGTCCCTTTGGTCAGCAGGGTGGGAGGGAGGGAGAGGGAGAGGGAGAGGGAGAGAGGGGGGGAGAGAGAGAGGGAGGGAGAGAGGGAGAGACAGAGAGAGCGAGGGAATGAGGAGAGGGAGAGAGGGAAGGAGGGAGGGAGCGAGGGAGGGGGAGAGAGAGAGAGAGAGAGAGAGAGAGAGAGAGAGAGAGAGAGAGAGAGGGGGAGAGAGAGAGACCCTCTTCCTCTCTTCTCCCCATTGCCTAAGTTGCAATAGCCCCTACGGGAGGGAGGGAGGGAGGGATAGGGAGATTCTGGGGGTGGAGAGAGGGAGAGAGGGAGAAAGGCAGCTTTGAGCTTTCATCCCCAAATTACCACCGGCTAATTGTGAAAGGGGTGACCTGGGGAGAGGGGAGTGGCAGTGTCCTGCACCACTGTGTGTGTGTGTGTGTGTGTGTGTGTGTGTGTGTGTGTGTGTGTGTGTGTGTGTGTGTGTGTGTGTGTGTGTGGCAGGAACCCCCTGCTGGTTCTGGGGATAAAAGGCCACTGCAGCCTGACAGGAACTCAGTGTCAAACACTCACACACACACACACACACACACACACACACACACACATACACACACACACACACACACACACACTCACGCTGTCCTGAAAAAGGCATTCTGGCGGAGAGGGGAGCAGTGGTGCACACACACACACACACACACACACACACACACACACACACATACACACACACACACACAGGCAGAAAGGCACACACACCCACACACACACACACACACACACACACACACACACACAGGCAGAAAGGCACACACACACACACACACAGGCAGAAAGGGGCACACACACACACACACAGGCAGAAAGGCACACACACACACATACACACACACACAGGCAGAACGGCACACACACACACACACACACACACACAGG
>NW_027662873.1:7500-13037 GCF_963989245.1 Nansenia antarctica
CTAGCCTGTCACAATGAGACCACTATGGTCAGGAAACCTCATGTTAAGTGTTTTCAGGTTAGAGAAAAGGGAGGGGGGAGTATATCTGAGGCTGCGGTGAGGGGGTATTATAATGTCGGTGTGTCTCCCTGACACTCGGGAGAGATACAATCCTTCACGTTGTACGCAGAGGTTTATTTATTCGGCTGCTAGCGAGCGTCTGAAGTTCCCTCCAAAAAAACGAGACTCCTCTGGTCCGCAGCCTGAAACCGAGCCAGGCAGTCAGGCTCGAAACCACAGGGCCTCGACACACACACGTGCACACACACATACGCACACACACATACCTACACATACACACACACACACACACACACACACACACACACGCACACATTGGATGTTTCTGGTGTATTCTCTCTCTCTCTGTGGTTCCAGTGAATGTATGAATAGATCAGGGTGTTTGATATCACACTTTTGGTGTTTCGTACCATTCCTCCTTGCATTCCATGCGTCACAATGAGCCTGTCCTCTGATTCCTACCTCCCCCAGCCTCCCCCAGCCTCCACCAGCCTCCACCAGCCTCCCCCAGTCTCCCCCAGCCTCCCCCAGCCTCCACCAGCCTCCCCCAGCCTCCCCCAGCCTCCACCAGCCTCCCCCAGCCTCCACCAGTCTCCCCCAGCCTCCACCAGCCTCCCCCAGCCTCCACCAGCCTCCCCCAGCCTCCACCAGCCTCCCCCAGCCTCCACCAGCCTCCCCCAGCCTCCCCCAGCCTCCCCCAGCATCCACCAGCCTCCCCTGATATATATATATATATATATATATACCGGTATATATATATACAGTACCAGTCAAAGGTTTGGACACACTTTCCCATTCAATTGAATGGGAAATTTGACTGGTACTGTATGTATATGTATATATATATCTATCTATATGTATGTATGCGCCCTGTTGGGTTAACGGTTTGTTTACATGACGGGTCAGTTCTTTCCCATGGCGCTGGTTCTCCAGTAAATGGATCAGGGTCGGAGTCTCAGTAAAGCAGCCGTCCTGACAGAGAGCTTCAGAGGCCCAACCCCAGGTCACATGTCTCTGAGGCGACGCGCCGCTGCTCTGGGTCGGGTCTCTTCATTATTCATCCCCCTCCCCCGCCAGACGGCCCTCTCTTCTTCTGGGGGGGGGGGGGGGGTTCCACGCTCTCAGATCTTCCCTGGGATCCAGTGACATCCTTATCCAGTCAGGGTCTGTTCATGTGAGCCTCCCTGCCTCCAGGGAGGACGTCCCGACAGACCTCACGACCCGACCGCTAAAGGCTGATGGTGCCTCAGTATCAGATAGGGTTCATCACACTGCCAGCATTAGTTATTTACTGACTGAACAGACACAGGTAGTCATAGATAGAGAGACTCACAAACACACATGGACCCAGACACAGAGATGCACAGAGACAGAGACAGAGACAGACACACACACGCGCGCACACGCGCACACACACACACACACACACACACACACACACACACACACTCCTGAGTTCTTTCCGTTTAAGAGGAGATGCCTGGATCTTCTCAGACAGGAAATGATCTGTCAGGAAACCCTAAGTGGCCACATACCAGCACCTAGCATCCAATACAGAGAGAGAGAGAGAGAGAGAGAGAGAGAGAGAGACAGACAGAGAGAGAGAGAGAGAGAGAGAGAGACACACACACAGAGAGAAAGAAAGAGAGAGAGACAGAGAGAGAGAGACAGACAGACAACTCACTGCGGTAGAGTGTTTCTCCTTCCACCCAGTATCAGTGTGGCTCAAGTGCTTGTGCCATAAACCATTGCTTTATTCTTTTGAATTTATAGCCACAGCCTTGCTCTGCGGTTAAATCTAATGTCAGACTCCGGGCTCGGTGGGGTGTATTTCAAAATGTCTGGCTTCTGTGTGTGTGTGTGTGTGTGTGTCTCAACAACGCTTTGAAAATATGTATGCAGTAAGCCAGGAGAGTGGTGTCTGCCTGCCTGCTGCTCAGTCAGTGGCAACCCGCAGTGTGTGTGTGTGTGTGTGTGTGTGTGTGTGTGTGTGTGTGTGTGTGTGTGTGTGTGTGTGTCTGTGTGTGTGTGTGTGTGTGTGTGTGTGTGTGTGTGTGTGTGTGTGTGTGTCTGTGTGTGTGTGTGTGTGTGTGTGTGTGTGTGTGTGTGTGTCTGTGTGTGTGTGTGTGTGTGTGTGTGTGTGTGTGTTACATAAAGTCTCCTACTGTGCTGTTGCAATAAACTGCAGTGCCTTACTTTTTAGTTTTTTGGCACTCCACAGACGTTTAATACAAGGTTGAATGTTTGTTTACTCGCCAGAGATCCGCAAGTGCTGTGAACTCCTCCACATTTGACTTATAAAAGCAGCCCAAATAACAAATAAAACCCTCAGTCTATTAAATCATTAATAGTGTTTGCGACCAACAACCAGCCGTAATGTGTCCTCGTAAGTCGTAACGTAACAAATTCTGAGTGAAAGCCCTCGATTCACAACACTTACAGGCCATTTTGAGTCTCTTTGAAGCCGACTCATTTTCCTCCAGTGTCAGTTAATTGCTTGTCAGCTTGCTGTCTGGGGGGTTAAATAGGTGTAATTGACTACAAGCCCCTCACTGTGTGCCAGTCAAGGGAACAAGTAGGAATCGAGATGTCTATCTCCTCCTGCAGAAGAAGAAAGATGTGTCTTTGTCTTTTAACCCCCGACGACGCTAAAGTGCCTCAACTCTCCTCCACTCCAGCTCATCTGAAGTGCTTGGTTGAGGAGAGGGGAGAACGGAGAAGAATGAGAGTCTTTCACTCCCCCCCCCCCACACCCCCCTTTCTTCCCTCTCTCTCTCCCTACATCTCTCTCTGGCCTTGTGAAGTGTTACGTAGCTCTCAGATCTCCAGCCTTCTGATTGCTTCAGGGAAGAGGGGGGGGGCTGCCTCTGATCAATAGCTGTGAGTATTGGGAGAGGAGAGAGGAGGCCAGAGTGTGTGTAGAGTGTGTGTAGAGTGTGTGTAGAGTGTGTGTAGAGTGTGTGTCGAGTGTGTGTAGCAGCAGCAGCAGCAGTAACAGAAGCCGGAGGCGGAAGTCTTTGACTTGACAAAAGTGTCAAAGCGGAACAGAGGAAACTCTGTGGGCGCTATGGGCCTGTTGAGGTGAATCACAGATAATGAACCGAAATAGTCCCTCTCGGAGTCCCTGGGAGCTATCGTCACAGTCTGAGGATGTGAACGACCGGCAGTTTGAGTTTTGTTTTGACCTCCCCTGACGCTGGGTTTATCTAAACAGCTCAACTGCGACTCGGAGCCAAAGCTGTTCTGTGTCGTGTGTTCTCTCTGCAGGGGATTCTCATGAAGCTAAAATGTGACAGCAGCTGGTAAGTCGCCAAACCGACCGAATGTTCCGACTTTTATTCAGAAAACCGTGCAATGGATTCGGTGAGTAATCCCCACTGCTGCCTAGTTAGTGTGGAGTAAGTTGGGGGATTACTCACCGAATCCATTGCATTGAGATGTTTCGGCTTGACTAACGAGTAGTGTGTCGTTTATTTTCCGACGACGCTAAAAAAGTATTGACATTTTTCCGAATAAAAGTCAGAACGGTCTGTCGGTTGGTGACTTGTTCCCGGTCTCACCACCTGCTGTCACAAACGTCCCTGCCTCTCCTGTTCCCAGGGAACATGAGCCACCCTTTCATTTGCCTTTACACAAATGAATCGACAGGGGAAGGACACTTTCAGCCACCGAGGCTTTACATACGAGAACAGTCAACCGTCTGTAGCATAAACATGCCAAACAGGCCGAGCCATAACAAGATGGCTGTCCTCTTTCTTCTCTTCTCTTTTCTTTTCTCTTTGAACAAACCAATACTTTTTTTGTTTGGGATGCTCTCTCTCTCTCTCTCCCTCTCTCTCTCCCTTTCTCTCTTTTGTTCAAACAAAACAGTGGCAGGCACTTATCATCTCATCAAACGTGACAGGAGGTAGGTAGGTAGGTAGCAGAGGCAGCAGCAGCAGCAGCAGAAGCAGCGCTAGACAGAAATAACCTCCTTCCTGCCTTCCTGCATTTATCTTCCAGGGGGATGAGGGTCTCTTTAAAGGCAGGCTGGCGGGCCACTCCAGACCGCTCTTTGATGCCGGCATGGCAACGACGGCTTCTGCTTTGTGTCTTATCGCTGTTTTTGGCATCTCTTTCAACTTGGAGAGAGAGAGAGAAAGGCAGAGAGAGAAAGGGAGAGGGAGAAAGAGAGAGAGAGAGAGAGGGAGAGAGAAAGGGAGAGAGAGAGAAAGGGGAAAAAACGAAAAAGACTTGGAGAGAGCTCATTGAAGTCGTTCTTGCCTTTGAAGATCGTCTTGGAAAAACTGCACACACACAAACAGGTGTCGCGCATGGATGTTGTCAACGTCAGTTATGTCATTTGTTATGGTTTGACATGATGAACGTCCCGTCGACATATCCACTTGGTCCTGATCGGTCGACCACGGTTGGGTTGGTGGAGAGAAGTCCCTCTCCGCCTGGAAGGCTCAGCTCCTGGGTGAGGGGGGGGGGGAGGTCCGGTCCTTGACCCGCTCTAGACACACGCTCCACTTCAGAGCTCTCCAGAAGGGCCCCCCCCCCCCCCCTCCCTCACTCAAGGCCTGAGAGTGGTGGAGAAGTGCCCCACTCAGCGCCTCTCATCCCTCAATAAGCACCCGGGTCTCCCGCCCCCTTACCTCACCCCCACAACACCCCACCCACCCCACACACCCACACACCCACCCGCCCGCCTCCCATCACCACCACCACCCCCGCCTGCCCTCCCCACCCCCGTGGCCTGGCCCACTGCCCCTGCCTCACCCCCACCACCGAAGGACAATGCCACGTTTCAAAGAAAAGCAGGGGTAGAAAAAGGAGGGTTTGGGGTTGTCAGAGAAATGCCTGTTTGCTGACGGAATCTTTAAAAAGCAGCACCTCATAAATCAAAAAAGAGCATAATAGGCATTGTTCCTCCAGGAGCTGACCCCTCCCTCCCCCCTCCCCTCCCTCCCCCCCTCCCCCCTTCCCCCTCCCTCCTCCTCTCCTCTTTTCTTCTCTTCCCTCCCTTTTTCTGCTCCTTTGGCACTCTTCAGAGAGAGTAGAGAGTGGCTGAGGTGAAAGTCAAGAGGCGGAGTTTTTTATTTATTGCGGGGGTGGGGGGTGGGGGTGGTGTCAGGGGGTGAAGGCCCTCTTCTCTGGTGGGTTTTGACGGTGGTTTATAGGGGATCTGCTCTTCCCGCTCTCTGTCCAGCGAATACCATCCTTGTCCTCCTCTCCCCACCCCCCCCAACACTTAGCTCTCTGAGGGGCTCTCTGGGCTGGGATCAGCATAATCTAGCAGCATGCACATTCTACCTCAGACCTCCTCCCCATCGCCATGCTATTGTGACTGTTGAAATCGGATTAGACGGAAAGCCATTTGTTTATGACGAGTTGGCTCTGGAAATATATTTTGTATATTTTCACAAAGCTTGCAGGCGGTGACGGCATCTTTGCTTAAAAGAAAAATCACTAAATCGTGTATTTTTTCTTTATCG
>NW_027662872.1:0-36672 GCF_963989245.1 Nansenia antarctica
ACAGCTCTCGAAGAGATTGTCAAAAGAGACTCTGAAAACGAAACGTTGATCACTTTTGAGCAAAAGGCTGCACACAACGCAATTCAAGTTGCTCTGATTGTCATTTAGAGTTACATTATAGGATTATTCAACAACAAGTCAAAATGTGCTCGTGAAAGGCAGAAAACAACACTTTGATAGTTTGATATAACTTGAGAACGAATGCAAAAAACAGTCCACTCTCAGAACAGGCCGCTTGGACACTTTCAGAACAGCTCTGTTAATGACTGAAAACAGCTCTCGAAGAGATTGTCAAAAGAGACTCCGAAAACGAAACGTTGATCACTTTTGAGCAAAAGGCTGCACACAAGCAATTCAAGTTGCTCTGATTGTCATTTAGAGTTACATTATAGGATTATTCAACAACAAGTCAAAATGTGCTCGTGAAAGGCAGAAAACAACACTTTGATAGTTTGATATAACTTGAGAACGAATGCAAAAAACAGTCCACTCTAAGAACAGGCCGCTTGGACACTTTCAGAACAGCTCTGTTAATGACTGAAAACAGCTCTCGAAGAGATTGTCAAAAGAGACTCCGAAAACGAAACGTTGATCACTTTTGAGCAAAAGGCTGCACACACGCAATTCAAGTTGCTCTGATTGTCATTTAGAGTTACATTATAGGATTATTCAACAACAAGTCAAAATGTGCTCGTGAAAGGCAGAAAACAACACTTTGATAGTTTGATATAACTTGAGAACGAATGCAAAAAACAGTCCACTCTAAGAACAGGCCGCTTGGACACTTTCAGAACAGCTCTGTTAATGACTGAAAACAGCTCTCGAAGAGATTGTCAAAAGAGACTCTGAAAACGAAACGTTGATTACTTTTGAGCAAAAGGCTGCACACACGCAATTCAAGTTGCTCTGATTGTCATTTAGAGTAACATTATAGGATTATTCAACAACAAGTCAAAATGTGCTCGTGAAAGGCAGAAAACAACACTTTGATAGTTTGATATAACTTGAGAACGAATGCAAAAAACAGTCCACTCTCAGAACAGGCCGCTTGGACACTTTCAGAACAGCTCTGTTAATGACTGAAAACAGCTCTCGAAGAGATTGTCAAAAGAGACTCCGAAAACGAAACGTTGATCACTTTTGAGCAAAAGGCTGCACACACGCAATTCAAGTTGCTCTGATTGTCATTTAGAGTTACATTATAGGATTATTCAACAACAAGTCAAAATGTGCTCGTGAAAGGCAGAAAACAACACTTTGATAGTTTGATATAACTTGAGAACGAATGCAAAAAACAGTCCACTCTCAGAACAGGCCGCTTGGACAGTTTCAGAACAGCTCTGTTAATGACTGAAAACAGCTCTCGAAGAGATTGTCAAAAGAGACTCCGAAAACGAAACGTTGATCACTTTTGAGCAAAAGGCTGCACACACGCATTTCAAGTTGCTCTGATTGTCATTTAGAGTTACATTATAGGATTATTCAAAAACAAGTCAAAATGTGCTCGTGAAAGGCAGAAAACAACACTTTGATAGTTTGATATAACTTGAGAACGAATGCAAAAAACAGTCCACTCTAAGAACAGGCCGCTTGGACACTTTCAGAACAGCTCTGTTAATGACTGAAAACAGCTCTCGAAGAGATTGTCAAAAGAGACTCTGAAAACGAAACGTTGATTACTTTTGAGCAAAAGGCTGCACACACGCAATTCAAGTTGCTCTGATTGTCATTTAGAGTAACATTATAGGATTATTCAACAACAAGTCAAAATGTGCTCGTGAAAGGCAGAAAACAACACTTTGATAGTTTGATATAACTTGAGAACGAATGCAAAAAACAGTCCACTCTCAGAACAGGCCGCTTGGACACTTTCAGAACAGCTCTGTTAATGACTGAAAACAGCTCTCGAAGAGATTGTCAAAAGAGACTCCGAAAACGAAACGTTGATCACTTTTGAGCAAAAGGCTGCACACACGCAATTCAAGTTGCTCTGATTGTCATTTAGAGTTACATTATAGGATTATTCAACAACAAGTCAAAATGTGCTCGTGAAAGGCAGAAAACAACACTTTGATAGTTTGATATAACTTGAGAACGAATGCAAAAAACAGTCCACTCTAAGAACAGGCCGCTTGGACACTTTCAGAACAGCTCTGTTAATGACTGAAAACAGCTCTCGAAGAGATTGTCAAAAGAGACTCTGAAAACGAAACGTTGATTACTTTTGACCAAAAGGCTGCACACACGCAATTCAAGTTGCTCTGATTGTCATTTAGAGTTACATTATAGGATTATTCAACAACAAGTCAAAATGTGCTCGTGAAAGGCAGAAAACAACACTTTGATAGTTTGATATAACTTGAGAACGAATGCAAAAAACAGTCCACTCTCAGAACAGGCCGCTTGGACAGTTTCAGAACAGCTCTGTTAATGACTGAAAACAGCTCTCGAAGAGATTGTCAAAAGAGACTCCGAAAACGAAACGTTGATCACTTTTGAGCAAAAGGCTGCACACACGCATTTCAAGTTGCTCTGATTGTCATTTAGAGTTACATTATAGGATTATTCAAAAACAAGTCAAAATGTGCTCGTGAAAGGCAGAAAACAACACTTTGATAGTTTGATATAACTTGAGAACGAATGCAAAAAACAGTCCACTCTAAGAACAGGCCGCTTGGACACTTTCAGAACAGCTCTGTTAATGACTGAAAACAGCTCTCGAAGAGATTGTCAAAAGAGACTCTGAAAACGAAACGTTGATTACTTTTGAGCAAAAGGCTGCACACACGCAATTCAAGTTGCTCTGATTGTCATTTAGAGTAACATTATAGGATTATTCAACAACAAGTCAAAATGTGCTCGTGAAAGGCAGAAAACAACACTTTGATAGTTTGATATAACTTGAGAACGAATGCAAAAAACAGTCCACTCTCAGAACAGGCCGCTTGGACACTTTCAGAACAGCTCTGTTAATGACTGAAAACAGCTCTCGAAGAGATTGTCAAAAGAGACTCCGAAAACGAAACGTTGATCACTTTTGAGCAAAAGGCTGCACACACGCAATTCAAGTTGCTCTGATTGTCATTTAGAGTTACATTATAGGATTATTCAACAACAAGTCAAAATGTGCTCGTGAAAGGCAGAAAACAACACTTTGATAGTTTGATATAACTTGAGAACGAATGCAAAAAACAGTCCACTCTCAGAACAGGCCGCTTGGACAGTTTCAGAACAGCTCTGTTAATGACTGAAAACAGCTCTCGAAGAGATTGTCAAAAGAGACTCCGAAAACGAAACGTTGATCACTTTTGAGCAAAAGGCTGCACACACGCATTTCAAGTTGCTCTGATTGTCATTTAGAGTTACATTATAGGATTATTCAACAACAAGTCAAAATGTGCTCGTGAAAGGCAGAAAACAACACTTTGATAGTTTGATATAACTTGAGAACGAATGCAAAAAACAGTCCACTCTAAGAACAGGCCGCTTGGACACTTTCAGAACAGCTCTGTTAATGACTGAAAACAGCTCTCGAAGAGATTGTCAAAAGAGACTCTGAAAACGAAACGTTGATTACTTTTGAGCAAAAGGCTGCACACACGCAATTCAAGTTGCTCTGATTGTCATTTAGAGTAACATTATAGGATTATTCAACAACAAGTCAAAATGTGCTCGTGAAAGGCAGAAAACAACACTTTGATAGTTTGATATAACTTGAGAACGAATGCAAAAAACAGTCCACTCTCAGAACAGGCCGCTTGGACACTTTCAGAACAGCTCTGTTAATGACTGAAAACAGCTCTCGAAGAGATTGTCAAAAGAGACTCCGAAAACGAAACGTTGATCACTTTTGAGCAAAAGGCTGCACACACGCAATTCAAGTTGCTCTGATTGTCATTTAGAGTTACATTATAGGATTATTCAACAACAAGTCAAAATGTGCTCGTGAAAGGCAGAAAACAACACTTTGATAGTTTGATATAACTTGAGAACGAATGCAAAAAACAGTCCACTCTAAGAACAGGCCGCTTGGACACTTTCAGAACAGCTCTGTTAATGACTGAAAACAGCTCTCGAAGAGATTGTCAAAAGAGACTCTGAAAACGAAACGTTGATTACTTTTGACCAAAAGGCTGCACACACGCAATTCAAGTTGCTCTGATTGTCATTTAGAGTAACATTATAGGATTATTCAACAACAAGTCAAAATGTGCTCGTGAAAGGCAGAAAACAACACTTTGATAGTTTGATATAACTTGAGAACGAATGCAAAAAACAGTCCACTCTCAGAACAGGCCGCTTGGACACTTTCAGAACAGCTCTGTTAATGACTGAAAACAGCTCTCGAAGAGATTGTCAAAAGAGACTCCGAAAACGAAACGTTGATCACTTTTGTGCAAAAGGCTGCACACACGCAATTCAAGTTGCTCTGATTGTCATTTAGAGTTACATTATAGGATTATTCAACAACAAGTCAAAATGTGCTCGTGAAAGGCAGAAAACAACACTTTGATAGTTTGATATAACTTGAGAACGAATGCAAAAAACAGTCCACTCTCAGAACAGGCCGCTTGGACAGTTTCAGAACAGCTCTGTTAATGACTGAAAACAGCTCTCGAAGAGATTGTCAAAAGAGACTCCGAAAACGAAACGTTGATCACTTTTGAGCAAAAGGCTGCACACACGCATTTCAAGTTGCTCTGATTGTCATTTAGAGTTACATTATAGGATTATTCAAAAACAAGTCAAAATGTGCTCGTGAAAGGCAGAAAACAACACTTTGATAGTTTGATATAACTTGAGAACGAATGCAAAAAACAGTCCACTCTCAGAACAGGCCGCTTGGACACTTTCAGAACAGCTCTGTTAATGACTGAAAACAGCTCTCGAAGAGATTGTCAAAAGAGACTCCGAAAACGAAACGTTGATCACTTTTGAGCAAAAGGCTGCACACACGCAATTCAAGTTGCTCTGATTGTCATTTAGAGTTACATTATAGGATTATTCAACAACAAGTCAAAATGTGCTCGTGAAAGGCAGAAAACAACACTTTGATAGTTTGATATAACTTGAGAACGAATGCAAAAAACAGTCCACTCTAAGAACAGGCCGCTTGGACACTTTCAGAACAGCTCTGTTAATGACTGAAAACAGCTCTCGAAGAGATTGTCAAAAGAGACTCTGAAAACGAAACGTTGATCACTTTTGAGCAAAAGGCTGCACACACGCAATTCAAGTTGCTCTGATTGTCATTTAGAGTTACATTATAGGATTATTCAACAACAAGTCAAAATGTGCTCGTGAAAGGCAGAAAACAACACTTTGATAGTTTGATATAACTTGAGAACGAATGCAAAAAACAGTCCACTCTCAGAACAGGCCGCTTGGACACTTTCAGAACAGCTCTGTTAATGACTGAAAACAGCTCTCGAAGAGATTGTCAAAAGAGACTCCGAAAACGAAACGTTGATCACTTTTGAGCAAAAGGCTGCACACACGCAATTCAAGTTGCTCTGATTGTCATTTAGAGTTACATTATAGGATTATTCAACAACAAGTCAAAATGTGCTCGTGAAAGGCAGAAAACAACACTTTGATAGTTTGATATAACTTGAGAACGAATGCAAAAAACAGTCCACTCTCAGAACAGGCCGCTTGGACACTTTCAGAACAGCTCTGTTAATGACTGAAAACAGCTCTCGAAGAGATTGTCAAAAGAGACTCCGAAAACGAAACGTTGATCACTTTTGAGCAAAAGGCTGCACACACGCAATTCAAGTTGCTCTGATTGTCATTTAGAGTTACATTATAGGATTATTCAACAACAAGTCAAAATGTGCTCGTGAAAGGCAGAAAACAACACTTTGATAGTTTGATATAACTTGAGAACGAATGCAAAAAACAGTCCACTCTCAGAACAGGCCGCTTGGACACTTTCAGAACAGCTCTGTTAATGACTGAAAACAGCTCTCGAAGAGATTGTCAAAAGAGACTCCGAAAACGAAACGTTGATCACTTTTGAGCAAAAGGCTGCACACACGCAATTCAAGTTGCTCTGATTGTCATTTAGAGTTACATTATAGGATTATTCAACAACAAGTCAAAATGTGCTCGTGAAAGGCAGAAAACAACACTTTGATAGTTTGATATAACTTGAGAACGAATGCAAAAAACAGTCCACTCTCAGAACAGGCCGCTTGGACACTTTCAGAACAGCTCTGTTAATGACTGAAAACAGCTCTCGAAGAGATTGTCAAAAGAGACTCCTGAAAACGAAACGTTGATCACTTTTGAGCAAAAGGCTGCACACACGCAATTCAAGTTGCTCTGATTGTCATTTAGAGTTACATTATAGGATTATTCAACAACAAGTCAAAATGTGCTCGTGAAAGGCAGAAAACAACACTTTGATAGTTTGATATAACTTGAGAACGAATGCAAAAAACAGTCCACTCTCAGAACAGGCCGCTTGGACACTTTCAGAACAGCTCTGTTAATGACTGAAAACAGCTCTCGAAGAGATTGTCAAAAGAGACTCCGAAAACGAAACGTTGATCACTTTTGAGCAAAAGGCTGCACACACGCAATTCAAGTTGCTCTGATTGTCATTTAGAGTTACATTATAGGATTATTCAACAACAAGTCAAAATGTGCTCGTGAAAGGCAGAAAACAACACTTTGATAGTTTGATATAACTTGAGAACGAATGCAAAAAACAGTCCACTCTCAGAACAGGCCGCTTGGACACTTTCAGAACAGCTCTGTTAATGACTGAAAACAGCTCTCGAAGAGATTGTCAAAAGAGACTCCGAAAACGAAACGTTGATCACTTTTGAGCAAAAGGCTGCACACACGCAATTCAAGTTGCTCTGATTGTCATTTAGAGTTACATTATAGGATTATTCAACAACAAGTCAAAATGTGCTCGTGAAAGGCAGAAAACAACACTTTGATAGTTTGATATAACTTGAGAACGAATGCAAAAAACAGTCCACTCTCAGAACAGGCCGCTTGGACACTTTCAGAACAGCTCTGTTAATGACTGAAAACAGCTCTCGAAGAGATTGTCAAAAGAGACTCTGAAAACGAAACGTTGATCACTTTTGAGCAAAAGGCTGCACACACGCAATTCAAGTTGCTCTGATTGTCATTTAGAGTTACATTATAGGATTATTCAACAACAAGTCAAAATGTGCTCGTGAAAGGCAGAAAACAACACTTTGATAGTTTGATATAACTTGAGAACGAATGCAAAAAACAGTCCACTCTCAGAACAGGCCGCTTGGACACTTTCAGAACAGCTCTGTTAATGACTGAAAACAGCTCTCGAAGAGATTGTCAAAAGAGACTCCGAAAACGAAACGTTGATCACTTTTGAGCAAAAGGCTGCACACACGCAATTCAAGTTGCTCTGATTGTCATTTAGAGTTACATTATAGGATTATTCAACAACAAGTCAAAATGTGCTCGTGAAAGGCAGAAAACAACACTTTGATAGTTTGATATAACTTGAGAACGAATGCAAAAAACAGTCCACTCTAAGAACAGGCCGCTTGGACACTTTCAGAACAGCTCTGTTAATGACTGAAAACAGCTCTCGAAGAGATTGTCAAAAGAGACTCCGAAAACGAAACGTTGATCACTTTTGAGCAAAAGGCTGCACACACGCAATTCAAGTTGCTCTGATTGTCATTTAGAGTTACATTATAGGATTATTCAACAACAAGTCAAAATGTGCTCGTGAAAGGCAGAAAACAACACTTTGATAGTTTGATATAACTTGAGAACGAATGCAAAAAACAGTCCACTCTCAGAACAGGCCGCTTGGACACTTTCAGAACAGCTCTGTTAATGACTGAAAACAGCTCTCGAAGAGATTGTCAAAAGAGACTCCGAAAACGAAACGTTGATCACTTTTGAGCAAAAGGCCACACACGCAATTCAAGTTGCTCTGATTGTCATTTAGAGTTACATTATAGGATTATTCAACAACAAGTCAAAATGTGCTCGTGAAAGGCAGAAAACAACACTTTGATAGTTTGATATAACTTGAGAACGAATGCAAAAAACAGTCCACTCTCAGAACAGGCCGCTTGGACACTTTCAGAACAGCTCTGTTAATGACTGAAAACAGCTCTCGAAGAGATTGTCAAAAGAGACTCCGAAAACGAAACGTTGATCACTTTTGAGCAAAAGGCTGCACACACGCAATTCAAGTTGCTCTGATTGTCATTTAGAGTTAACATTATAGGATTATTCAACAACAAGTCAAAATGTGCTCGTGAAAGGCAGAAAACAACACTTTGATAGTTTGATATAACTTGAGAACGAATGCAAAAAACAGTCCACTCTCAGAACAGGCCGCTTGGACACTTTCAGAACAGCTCTGTTAATGACTGAAAACAGCTCTCGAAGAGATTGTCAAAAGAGACTCTGAAAACGAAACGTTGATCACTTTTGAGCAAAAGGCTGCACACACGCAATTCAAGTTGCTCTGATTGTCATTTAGAGTTACATTATAGGATTATTCAACAACAAGTCAAAATGTGCTCGTGAAAGGCAGAAAACAACACTTTGATAGTTTGATATAACTTGAGAACGAATGCAAAAAACAGTCCACTCTAAGAACAGGCCGCTTGGACACTTTCAGAACAGCTCTGTTAATGACTGAAAACAGCTCTCGAAGAGATTGTCAAAAGAGACTCCGAAAACGAAACGTTGATCACTTTTGAGCAAAAGGCTGCACACACGCAATTCAAGTTGCTCTGATTGTCATTTAGAGTTACATTATAGGATTATTCAACAACAAGTCAAAATGTGCTCGTGAAAGGCAGAAAACAACACTTTGATAGTTTGATATAACTTGAGAACGAATGCAAAAAACAGTCCACTCTCAGAACAGGCCGCTTGGACACTTTCAGAACAGCTCTGTTAATGACTGAAAACAGCTCTCGAAGAGATTGTCAAAAGAGACTCCGAAAACGAAACGTTGATCACTTTTGAGCAAAAGGCTGCACACACGCAATTCAAGTTGCTCTGATTGTCATTTAGAGTTACATTATAGGATTATTCAACAACAAGTCAAAATGTGCTCGTGAAAGGCAGAAAACAACACTTTGATAGTTTGATATAACTTGAGAACGAATGCAAAAAACAGTCCACTCTCAGAACAGGCCGCTTGGACACTTTCAGAACAGCTCTGTTAATGACTGAAAACAGCTCTCGAAGAGATTGTCAAAAGAGACTCCGAAAACGAAACGTTGATCACTTTTGAGCAAAAGGCTGCACACACGCAATTCAAGTTGCTCTGATTGTCATTTAGAGTTACATTATAGGATTATTCAACAACAAGTCAAAATGTGCTCGTGAAAGGCAGAAAACAACACTTTGATAGTTTGATATAACTTGAGAACGAATGCAAAAAACAGTCCACTCTAAGAACAGGCCGCTTGGACACTTTCAGAACAGCTCTGTTAATGACTGAAAACAGCTCTCGAAGAGATTGTCAAAAGAGACTCCGAAAACGAAACGTTGATCACTTTTGAGCAAAAGGCTGCACACACGCAATTCAAGTTGCTCTGATTGTCATTTAGAGTTACATTATAGGATTATTCAACAACAAGTCAAAATGTGCTCGTGAAAGGCAGAAAACAACACTTTGATAGTTTGATATAACTTGAGAACGAATGCAAAAAACAGTCCACTCTCAGAACAGGCCGCTTGGACACTTTCAGAACAGCTCTGTTAATGACTGAAAACAGCTCTCGAAGAGATTGTCAAAAGAGACTCCGAAAACGAAACGTTGATCACTTTTGAGCAAAAGGCTGCACACACGCAATTCAAGTTGCTCTGATTGTCATTTAGAGTTACATTATAGGATTATTCAACAACAAGTCAAAATGTGCTCGTGAAAGGCAGAAAACAACACTTTGATAGTTTGATATAACTTGAGAACGAATGCAAAAAACAGTCCACTCTAAGAACAGGCCGCTTGGACACTTTCAGAACAGCTCTGTTAATGACTGAAAACAGCTCTCGAAGAGATTGTCAAAAGAGACTCCGAAAACGAAACGTTGATCACTTTTGAGCAAAAGGCTGCACACACGCAATTCAAGTTGCTCTGATTGTCATTTAGAGTTACATTATAGGATTATTCAACAACAAGTCAAAATGTGCTCGTGAAAGGCAGAAAACAACACTTTGATAGTTTGATATAACTTGAGAACGAATGCAAAAAACAGTCCACTCTCAGAACAGGCCGCTTGGACACTTTCAGAACAGCTCTGTTAATGACTGAAAACAGCTCTCGAAGAGATTGTCAAAAGAGACTCCGAAAACGAAACGTTGATCACTTTTGAGCAAAAGGCTGCACACACGCAATTCAAGTTGCTCTGATTGTCATTTAGAGTTACATTATAGGATTATTCAACAACAAGTCAAAATGTGCTCGTGAAAGGCAGAAAACAACACTTTGATAGTTTGATATAACTTGAGAACGAATGCAAAAAACAGTCCACTCTAAGAACAGGCCGCTTGGACACTTTCAGAACAGCTCTGTTAATGACTGAAAACAGCTCTCGAAGAGATTGTCAAAAGAGACTCCGAAAACGAAACGTTGATCACTTTTGAGCAAAAGGCTGCACACACGCAATTCAAGTTGCTCTGATTGTCATTTAGAGTTACATTATAGGATTATTCAACAACAAGTCAAAATGTGCTCGTGAAAGGCAGAAAACAACACTTTGATAGTTTGATATAACTTGAGAACGAATGCAAAAAACAGTCCACTCTCAGAACAGGCCGCTTGGACACTTTCAGAACAGCTCTGTTAATGACTGAAAACAGCTCTCGAAGAGATTGTCAAAAGAGACTCTGAAAACGAAACGTTGATCACTTTTGAGCAAAAGGCTGCACACACGCAATTCAAGTTGCTCTGATTGTCATTTAGAGTTACATTATAGGATTATTCAACAACAAGTCAAAATGTGCTCGTGAAAGGCAGAAAACAACACTTTGATAGTTTGATATAACTTGAGAACGAATGCAAAAAACAGTCCACTCTCAGAACAGGCCGCTTGGACACTTTCAGAACAGCTCTGTTAATGACTGAAAACAGCTCTCGAAGAGATTGTCAAAAGAGACTCCGAAAACGAAACGTTGATCACTTTTGAGCAAAAGGCTGCACACACGCAATTCAAGTTGCTCTGATTGTCATTTAGAGTTACATTATAGGATTATTCAACAACAAGTCAAAATGTGCTCGTGAAAGGCAGAAAACAACACTTTGATAGTTTGATATAACTTGAGAACGAATGCAAAAAACAGTCCACTCTAAGAACAGGCCGCTTGGACACTTTCAGAACAGCTCTGTTAATGACTGAAAACAGCTCTCGAAGAGATTGTCAAAAGAGACTCCGAAAACGAAACGTTGATCACTTTTGAGCAAAAGGCTGCACACACGCAATTCAAGTTGCTCTGATTGTCATTTAGAGTTACATTATAGGATTATTCAACAACAAGTCAAAATGTGCTCGTGAAAGGCAGAAAACAACACTTTGATAGTTTGATATAACTTGAGAACGAATGCAAAAAACAGTCCACTCTCAGAACAGGCCGCTTGGACACTTTCAGAACAGCTCTGTTAATGACTGAAAACAGCTCTCGAAGAGATTGTCAAAAGAGACTCCGAAAACGAAACGTTGATCACTTTTGAGCAAAAGGCTGCACACACGCAATTCAAGTTGCTCTGATTGTCATTTAGAGTTACATTATAGGATTATTCAACAACAAGTCAAAATGTGCTCGTGAAAGGCAGAAAACAACACTTTGATAGTTTGATATAACTTGAGAACGAATGCAAAAAACAGTCCACTCTCAGAACAGGCCGCTTGGACACTTTCAGAACAGCTCTGTTAATGACTGAAAACAGCTCTCGAAGAGATTGTCAAAAGAGACTCCGAAAACGAAACGTTGATCACTTTTGAGCAAAAGGCTGCACACACGCAATTCAAGTTGCTCTGATTGTCATTTAGAGTAACATTATAGGATTATTCAACAACAAGTCAAAATGTGCTCGTGAAAGGCAGAAAACAACACTTTGATAGTTTGATATAACTTGAGAACGAATGCAAAAAACAGTCCACTCTCAGAACAGGCCGCTTGGACACTTTCAGAACAGCTCTGTTAATGACTGAAAACAGCTCTCGAAGAGATTGTCAAAAGAGACTCCGAAAACGAAACGTTGATCACTTTTGAGCAAAAGGCTGCACACACGCAATTCAAGTTGCTCTGATTGTCATTTAGAGTTACATTATAGGATTATTCAACAACAAGTCAAAATGTGCTCGTGAAAGGCAGAAAACAACACTTTGATAGTTTGATATAACTTGAGAACGAATGCAAAAAACAGTCCACTCTCAGAACAGGCCGCTTGGACACTTTCAGAACAGCTCTGTTAATGACTGAAAACAGCTCTCGAAGAGATTGTCAAAAGAGACTCCGAAAACGAAACGTTGATCACTTTTGAGCAAAAGGCTGCACACACGCAATTCAAGTTGCTCTGATTGTCATTTAGAGTTACATTATAGGATTATTCAACAACAAGTCAAAATGTGCTCGTGAAAGGCAGAAAACAACACTTTGATAGTTTGATATAACTTGAGAACGAATGCAAAAAACAGTCCACTCTCAGAACAGGCCGCTTGGACACTTTCAGAACAGCTCTGTTAATGACTGAAAACAGCTCTCGAAGAGATTGTCAAAAGAGACTCCGAAAACGAAACGTTGATCACTTTTGAGCAAAAGGCTGCACACACGCAATTCAAGTTGCTCTGATTGTCATTTAGAGTTACATTATAGGATTATTCAACAACAAGTCAAAATGTGCTCGTGAAAGGCAGAAAAACAACACTTTGATAGTTTGATATAACTTGAGAACGAATGCAAAAAACAGTCCACTCTAAGAACAGGCCGCTTGGACACTTTCAGAACAGCTCTGTTAATGACTGAAAACAGCTCTCGAAGAGATTGTCAAAAGAGACTCGAAAACGAAACGTTGATCACTTTTGAGCAAAAGGCTGCACACACGCAATTCAAGTTGCTCTGATTGTCATTTAGAGTAACATTATAGGATTATTCAACAACAAGTCAAAATGTGCTCGTGAAAGGCAGAAAACAACACTTTGATAGTTTGATATAACTTGAGAACGAATGCAAAAAACAGTCCACTCTCAGAACAGGCCGCTTGGACACTTTCAGAACAGCTCTGTTAATGACTGAAAACAGCTCTCGAAGAGATTGTCAAAAGAGACCCCGAAAACGAAACGTTGATCACTTTTGAGCAAAAGGCTGCACACACGCAATTCAAGTTGCTCTGATTGTCATTTAGAGTTACATTATAGGATTATTCAACAACAAGTCAAAATGTGCTCGTGAAAGGCAGAAGACAACACTTTGATAGTTTGATATAACTTGAGAACGAATGCAAAAACAGTCCACTCTAAGAACAGGCCGCTTGGACACTTTCAGAACAGCTCTGTTAATGACTGAAAACAGCTCTCGAAGAGATTGTCAAAAGAGACTCCGAAAACGAAACGTTGATCACTTTTGAGCAAAAGGCTGCACACACGCAATTCAAGTTGCTCTGATTGTCATTTAGAGTACATTATAGGATTATTCAACAACAAGTCAAAATGTGCTCGTGAAAGGCAGAAAACAACACTTTGATAGTTTGATATAACTTGAGAACGAATGCAAAAAACAGTCCACTCTAAGAACAGGCCGCTTGGACACTTTCAGAACAGCTCTGTTAATGACTGAAAACAGCTCTCGAAGAGATTGTCAAAAGAGACTCGAAAACGAAACGTTGATCACTTTTGAGCAAAAGGCTGCACACACGCAATTCAAGTTGCTCTGATTGTCATTTAGAGTAACATTATAGGATTATTCAACAACAAGTCAAAATGTGCTCGTGAAAGGCAGAAAACAACACTTTGATAGTTTGATATAACTTGAGAACGAATGCAAAAAACAGTCCACTCTCAGAACAGGCCGCTTGGACACTTTCAGAACAGCTCTGTTAATGACTGAAAACAGCTCTCGAAGAGATTGTCAAAAGAGACTCCGAAAACGAAACGTTGATCACTTTTGAGCAAAAGGCTGCACACACGCAATTCAAGTTGCTCTGATTGTCATTTAGAGTTACATTATAGGATTATTCAACAACAAGTCAAAATGTGCTCGTGAAAGGCAGAAAACAACACTTTGATAGTTTGATATAACTTGAGAACGAATGCAAAAAACAGTCCACTCTCAGAACAGGCCGCTTGGACACTTTCAGAACAGCTCTGTTAATGACTGAAAACAGCTCTCGAAGAGATTGTCAAAAGAGACTCCGAAAACGAAACGTTGATCACTTTTGAGCAAAAGGCTGCACACACGCAATTCAAGTTGCTCTGATTGTCATTTAGAGTTACATTATAGGATTATTCAACAACAAGTCAAAATGTGCTCGTGAAAGGCAGAAAACAACACTTTGATAGTTTGATATAACTTGAGAACGAATGCAAAAAACAGTCCACTCTCAGAACAGGCCGCTTGGACACTTTCAGAACAGCTCTGTTAATGACTGAAAACAGCTCTCGAAGAGATTGTCAAAAGAGACTCCGAAAACGAAACGTTGATCACTTTTGAGCAAAAGGCTGCACACACGCAATTCAAGTTGCTCTGATTGTCATTTAGAGTAACATTATAGGATTATTCAACAACAAGTCAAAATGTGCTCGTGAAAGGCAGAAAACAACACTTTGATAGTTTGATATAACTTGAGAACGAATGCAAAAAACAGTCCACTCTCAGAACAGGCCGCTTGGACACTTTCAGAACAGCTCTGTTAATGACTGAAAACAGCTCTCGAAGAGATTGTCAAAAGAGACTCCGAAAACGAAACGTTGATCACTTTTGAGCAAAAGGCTGCACACACGCAATTCAAGTTGCTCTGATTGTCATTTAGAGTTACATTATAGGATTATTCAACAACAAGTCAAAATGTGCTCGTGAAAGGCAGAAAACAACACTTTGATAGTTTGATATAACTTGAGAACGAATGCAAAAAACAGTCCACTCTAAGAACAGGCCGCTTGGACACTTTCAGAACAGCTCTGTTAATGACTGAAAACAGCTCTCGAAGAGATTGTCAAAAGAGACTCCGAAAACGAAACGTTGATCACTTTTGAGCAAAAGGCTGCACACACGCAATTCAAGTTGCTCTGATTGTCATTTAGAGTTACATTATAGGATTATTCAACAACAAGTCAAAATGTGCTCGTGAAAGGCAGAAACAACACTTTGATAGTTTGATATAACTTGAGAACGAATGCAAAAAACAGTCCACTCTCAGAACAGGCCGCTTGGACACTTTCAGAACAGCTCTGTTAATGACTGAAAACAGCTCTCGAAGAGATTGTCAAAAGAGACTCCGAAAACGAAACGTTGATCACTTTTGAGCAAAAGGCTGCACACACGCAATTTCAAGTTGCTCTGATTGTCATTTAGAGTTACATTATAGGATTATTCAACAACAAGTCAAAATGTGCTCGTGAAAGGCAGAAAACAACACTTTGATAGTTTGATATAACTTGAGAACGAATGCAAAAAACAGTCCACTCTAAGAACAGGCCGCTTGGACACTTTCAGAACAGCTCTGTTAATGACTGAAAACAGCTCTCGAAGAGATTGTCAAAAGAGACTCCGAAAACGAAACGTTGATCACTTTTGAGCAAAAGGCTGCACACACGCAATTCAAGTTGCTCTGATTGTCATTTAGAGTTACATTATAGGATTATTCAACAACAAGTCAAAATGTGCTCGTGAAAGGCAGAAAACAACACTTTGATAGTTTGATATAACTTGAGAACGAATGCAAAAAACAGTCCACTCTCAGAACAGGCCGCTTGGACACTTTCAGAACAGCTCTGTTAATGACTGAAAACAGCTCTCGAAGAGATTGTCAAAAGAGACTCCGAAAACGAAACGTTGATCACTTTTGAGCAAAAGGCTGCACACACGCAATTCAAGTTGCTCTGATTGTCATTTAGAGTTACATTATAGGATTATTCAACAACAAGTCAAAATGTGCTCGTGAAAGGCAGAAAACAACACTTTGATAGTTTGATATAACTTGAGAACGAATGCAAAAAACAGTCCACTCTCAGAACAGGCCGCTTGGACACTTTCAGAACAGCTCTGTTAATGACTGAAAACAGCTCTCGAAGAGATTGTCAAAAGAGACTCCGAAAACGAAACGTTGATCACTTTTGAGCAAAAGGCTGCACACACGCAATTCAAGTTGCTCTGATTGTCATTTAGAGATACATTATAGGATTATTCAACAACAAGTCAAAATGTGCTCGTGAAAGGCAGAAAACAACACTTTGATAGTTTGATATAACTTGAGAACGAATGCAAAAAACAGTCCACTCTAAGAACAGGCCGCTTGGACACTTTCAGAACAGCTCTGTTAATGACTGAAAACAGCTCTCGAAGAGATTGTCAAAAGAGACTCCGAAAACGAAACGTTGATCACTTTTGAGCAAAAGGCTGCACACACGCAATTCAAGTTGCTCTGATTGTCATTTAGAGTTACATTATAGGATTATTCAACAACAAGTCAAAATGTGCTCGTGAAAGGCAGAAAACAACACTTTGATAGTTTGATATAACTTGAGAACGAATGCAAAAAACAGTCCACTCTAAGAACAGGCCGCTTGGACACTTTCAGAACAGCTCTGTTAATGACTGAAAACAGCTCTCGAAGAGATTGTCAAAAGAGACTCCGAAAACGAAACGTTGATCACTTTTGAGCAAAAGGCTGCACACACGCAATTCAAGTTGCTCTGATTGTCATTTAGAGTTACATTATAGGATTATTCAACAACAAGTCAAAATGTGCTCGTGAAAGGCAGAAAACAACACTTTGATAGTTTGATATAACTTGAGAACGAATGCAAAAAACAGTCCACTCTAAGAACAGGCCGCTTGGACACTTTCAGAACAGCTCTGTTAATGACTGAAAACAGCTCTCGAAGAGATTGTCAAAAGAGACTCTGAAAATGAAACGTTGATCACTTTTGAGCAAAAGGCTGCACACACGCAATTCAAGTTGCTCTGATTGTCATTTAGAGTTACATTATAGGATTATTCAACAACAAGTCAAAATGTGCTCGTGAAAGGCAGAAAACAACACTTTGATAGTTTGATATAACTTGAGAACGAATGCAAAAAACAGTCCACTCTAAGAACAGGCCGCTTGGACACTTTCAGAACAGCTCTGTTAATGACTGAAAACAGCTCTCGAAGAGATTGTCAAAAGAGACTCCGAAAACGAAACGTTGATCACTTTTGAGCAAAAGGCTGCACACACGCAATTCAAGTTGCTCTGATTGTCATTTAGAGTTACATTATAGGATTATTCAACAACAAGTCAAAATGTGCTCGTGAAAGGCAGAAAACAACACTTTGATAGTTTGATATAACTTGAGAACGAATGCAAAAAACAGTCCACTCTAAGAACAGGCCGCTTGGACACTTTCAGAACAGCTCTGTTAATGACTGAAAACAGCTCTCGAAGAGATTGTCAAAAGAGACTCCGAAAACGAAACGTTGATCACTTTTGAGCAAAAGGCTGCACACACGCAATTCAAGTTGCTCTGATTGTCATTTAGAGTTACATTATAGGATTATTCAACAACAAGTCAAAATGTGCTCGTGAAAGGCAGAAAACAACACTTTGATAGTTTGATATAACTTGAGAACGAATGCAAAAAACAGTCCACTCTCAGAACAGGCCGCTTGGACACTTTCAGAACAGCTCTGTTAATGACTGAAAACAGCTCTCGAAGAGATTGTCAAAAGAGACTCCGAAAACGAAACGTTGATCACTTTTGAGCAAAAGGCTGCACACACGCAATTCAAGTTGCTCTGATTGTCATTTAGAGTTACATTATAGGATTATTCAACAACAAGTCTAAATGTGCTCGTGAAAGGCAGAAAACAACACTTTGATAGTTTGATATAACTTGAGAACGAATGCAAAAAACAGTCCACTCTAAAAACAGGCCGCTTGGACACTTTCAGAACAGCTCTGTTAATGACTGAAAACAGCTCTCGAAGAGATTGTCAAAAGAGACTCTGAAAACGAAACGTTGATCACTTTTGAGCAAAAGGCTGCACACACGCAATTCAAGTTGCTCTGATTGTCATTTAGAGTTACATTATAGGATTATTCAACAACAAGTCAAAATGTGCTCGTGAAAGGCAGAAAACAACACTTTGATAGTTTGATATAACTTGAGAACGAATGCAAAAAACAGTCCACTCTCAGAACAGGCCGCTTGGACACTTTCAGAACAGCTCTGTTAATGACTGAAAACAGCTCTCGAAGAGATTGTCAAAAGAGACTCCGAAAACGAAACGTTGATCACTTTTGAGCAAAAGGCTGCACACACGCAATTCAAGTTGCTCTGATTGTCATTTAGAGTTACATTATAGGATTATTCAACAACAAGTCAAAATGTGCTCGTGAAAGGCAGAAAACAACACTTTGATAGTTTGATATAACTTGAGAACGAATGCAAAAAACAGTCCACTCTCAGAACAGGCCGCTTGGACACTTTCAGAACAGCTCTGTTAATGACTGAAAACAGCTCTCGAAGAGATTGTCAAAAGAGACTCCGAAAACGAAACGTTGATCACTTTTGAGCAAAAGGCTGCACACACGCAATTCAAGTTGCTCTGATTGTCATTTAGAGATACATTATAGGATTATTCAACAACAAGTCAAAATGTGCTCGTGAAAGGCAGAAAACAACACTTTGATAGTTTGATATAACTTGAGAACGAATGCAAAAAACAGTCCACTCTAAGAACAGGCCGCTTGGACACTTTCAGAACAGCTCTGTTAATGACTGAAAACAGCTCTCGAAGAGATTGTCAAAAGAGACTCCGAAAACGAAACGTTGATCACTTTTGAGCAAAAGGCTGCACACACGCAATTCAAGTTGCTCTGATTGTCATTTAGAGTTACATTATAGGATTATTCAACAACAAGTCAAAATGTGCTCGTGAAAGGCAGAAAACAACACTTTGATAGTTTGATATAACTTGAGAACGAATGCAAAAAACAGTCCACTCTAAGAACAGGCCGCTTGGACACTTTCAGAACAGCTCTGTTAATGACTGAAAACAGCTCTCGAAGAGATTGTCAAAAGAGACTCTGAAAACGAAACGTTGATCACTTTTGAGCAAAAGGCTGCACACACGCAATTCAAGTTGCTCTGATTGTCATTTAGAGTTACATTATAGGATTATTCAACAACAAGTCAAAATGTGCTCGTGAAAGGCAGAAAACAACACTTTGATAGTTTGATATAACTTGAGAACGAATGCAAAAAACAGTCCACTCTAAGAACAGGCCGCTTGGACACTTTCAGAACAGCTCTGTTAATGACTGAAAACAGCTCTCGAAGAGATTGTCAAAAGAGACTCTGAAAACGAAACGTTGATCACTTTTGAGCAAAAGGCTGCACACACGCAATTCAAGTTGCTCTGATTGTCATTTAGAGTTACATTATAGGATTATTCAACAACAAGTCAAAATGTGCTCGTGAAAGGCAGAAAACAACACTTTGATAGTTTGATATAACTTGAGAACGAATGCAAAAAACAGTCCACTCTCAGAACAGGCCGCTTGGACACTTTCAGAACAGCTCTGTTAATGACTGAAAACAGCTCTCGAAGAGATTGTCAAAAGAGACTCCGAAAACGAAACGTTGATCACTTTTGAGCAAAAGGCTGCACACACGCAATTCAAGTTGCTCTGATTGTCATTTAGAGTTACATTATAGGATTATTCAACAACAAGTCAAAATGTGCTCGTGAAAGGCAGAAAACAACACTTTGATAGTTTGATATAACTTGAGAACGAATGCAAAAAACAGTCCACTCTCAGAACAGGCCGCTTGGACACTTTCAGAACAGCTCTGTTAATGACTGAAAACAGCTCTCGAAGAGATTGTCAAAAGAGACTCCGAAAACGAAACGTTGATCACTTTTGAGCAAAAGGCTGCACACACGCAATTCAAGTTGCTCTGATTGTCATTTAGAGATACATTATAGGATTATTCAACAACAAGTCAAAATGTGCTCGTGAAAGGCAGAAAACAACACTTTGATAGTTTGATATAACTTGAGAACGAATGCAAAAAACAGTCCACTCTAAGAACAGGCCGCTTGGACACTTTCAGAACAGCTCTGTTAATGACTGAAAACAGCTCTCGAAGAGATTGTCAAAAGAGACTCCGAAAACGAAACGTTGATCACTTTTGAGCAAAAGGCTGCACACACGCAATTCAAGTTGCTCTGATTGTCATTTAGAGTTACATTATAGGATTATTCAACAACAAGTCAAAATGTGCTCGTGAAAGGCAGAAAACAACACTTTGATAGTTTGATATAACTTGAGAACGAATGCAAAAAACAGTCCACTCTAAGAACAGGCCGCTTGGACACTTTCAGAACAGCTCTGTTAATGACTGAAAACAGCTCTCGAAGAGATTGTCAAAAGAGACTCTGAAAACGAAACGTTGATCACTTTTGAGCAAAAGGCTGCACACACGCAATTCAAGTTGCTCTGATTGTCATTTAGAGTTACATTATAGGATTATTCAACAACAAGTCAAAATGTGCTCGTGAAAGGCAGAAAACAACACTTTGATAGTTTGATATAACTTGAGAACGAATGCAAAAAACAGTCCACTCTAAGAACAGGCCGCTTGGACACTTTCAGAACAGCTCTGTTAATGACTGAAAACAGCTCTCGAAGAGATTGTCAAAAGAGACTCTGAAAACGAAACGTTGATCACTTTTGAGCAAAAGGCTGCACACACGCAATTCAAGTTGCTCTGATTGTCATTTAGAGTTACATTATAGGATTATTCAACAACAAGTCAAAATGTGCTCGTGAAAGGCAGAAAACAACACTTTGATAGTTTGATATAACTTGAGAACGAATGCAAAAAACAGTCCACTCTAAGAACAGGCCGCTTGGACACTTTCAGAACAGCTCTGTTAATGACTGAAAACAGCTCTCGAAGAGATTGTCAAAAGAGACTCCGAAAACGAAACGTTGATCACTTTTGAGCAAAAGGCTGCACACACGCAATTCAAGTTGCTCTGATTGTCATTTAGAGTTACATTATAGGATTATTCAACAACAAGTCAAAATGTGCTCGTGAAAGGCAGAAAACAACACTTTGATAGTTTGATATAACTTGAGAACGAATGCAAAAAACAGTCCACTCTCAGAACAGGCCGCTTGGACACTTTCAGAACAGCTCTGTTAATGACTGAAAACAGCTCTCGAAGAGATTGTCAAAAGAGACTCCGAAAACGAAACGTTGATCACTTTTGAGCAAAAGGCTGCACACACGCAATTCAAGTTGCTCTGATTGTCATTTAGAGTTACATTATAGGATTATTCAACAACAAGTCTAAATGTGCTCGTGAAAGGCAGAAAACAACACTTTGATAGTTTGATATAACTTGAGAACGAATGCAAAAAACAGTCCACTCTAAAAACAGGCCGCTTGGACACTTTCAGAACAGCTCTGTTAATGACTGAAAACAGCTCTCGAAGAGATTGTCAAAAGAGACTCTGAAAACGAAACGTTGATCACTTTTGAGCAAAAGGCTGCACACACGCAATTCAAGTTGCTCTGATTGTCATTTAGAGTTACATTATAGGATTATTCAACAACAAGTCAAAATGTGCTCGTGAAAGGCAGAAAACAACACTTTGATAGTTTGATATAACTTGAGAACGAATGCAAAAAACAGTCCACTCTCAGAACAGGCCGCTTGGACACTTTCAGAACAGCTCTGTTAATGACTGAAAACAGCTCTCGAAGAGATTGTCAAAAGAGACTCCGAAAACGAAACGTTGATCACTTTTGAGCAAAAGGCTGCACACACGCAATTCAAGTTGCTCTGATTGTCATTTAGAGTTACATTATAGGATTATTCAACAACAAGTCAAAATGTGCTCGTGAAAGGCAGAAAACAACACTTTGATAGTTTGATATAACTTGAGAACGAATGCAAAAAACAGTCCACTCTCAGAACAGGCCGCTTGGACACTTTCAGAACAGCTCTGTTAATGACTGAAAACAGCTCTCGAAGAGATTGTCAAAAGAGACTCCGAAAACGAAACGTTGATCACTTTTGAGCAAAAGGCTGCACACACGCAATTCAAGTTGCTCTGATTGTCATTTAGAGATACATTATAGGATTATTCAACAACAAGTCAAAATGTGCTCGTGAAAGGCAGAAAACAACACTTTGATAGTTTGATATAACTTGAGAACGAATGCAAAAAACAGTCCACTCTAAGAACAGGCCGCTTGGACACTTTCAGAACAGCTCTGTTAATGACTGAAAACAGCTCTCGAAGAGATTGTCAAAAGAGACTCCGAAAACGAAACGTTGATCACTTTTGAGCAAAAGGCTGCACACACGCAATTCAAGTTGCTCTGATTGTCATTTAGAGTTACATTATAGGATTATTCAACAACAAGTCAAAATGTGCTCGTGAAAGGCAGAAAACAACACTTTGATAGTTTGATATAACTTGAGAACGAATGCAAAAAACAGTCCACTCTAAGAACAGGCCGCTTGGACACTTTCAGAACAGCTCTGTTAATGACTGAAAACAGCTCTCGAAGAGATTGTCAAAAGAGACTCTGAAAACGAAACGTTGATCACTTTTGAGCAAAAGGCTGCACACACGCAATTCAAGTTGCTCTGATTGTCATTTAGAGTTACATTATAGGATTATTCAACAACAAGTCAAAATGTGCTCGTGAAAGGCAGAAAACAACACTTTGATAGTTTGATATAACTTGAGAACGAATGCAAAAAACAGTCCACTCTAAGAACAGGCCGCTTGGACACTTTCAGAACAGCTCTGTTAATGACTGAAAACAGCTCTCGAAGAGATTGTCAAAAGAGACTCCGAAAACGAAACGTTGATCACTTTTGAGCAAAAGGCTGCACACACGCAATTCAAGTTGCTCTGATTGTCATTTAGAGTTACATTATAGGATTATTCAACAACAAGTCAAAATGTGCTCGTGAAAGGCAGAAAACAACACTTTGATAGTTTGATATAACTTGAGAACGAATGCAAAAAACAGTCCACTCTAAGAACAGGCCGCTTGGACACTTTCAGAACAGCTCTGTTAATGACTGAAAACAGCTCTCGAAGAGATTGTCAAAAGAGACTCCGAAAACGAAACGTTGATCACTTTTGAGCAAAAGGCTGCACACACGCAATTCAAGTTGCTCTGATTGTCATTTAGAGTTACATTATAGGATTATTCAACAACAAGTCAAAATGTGCTCGTGAAAGGCAGAAAACAACACTTTGATAGTTTGATATAACTTGAGAACGAATGCAAAAAACAGTCCACTCTCAGAACAGGCCGCTTGGACACTTTCAGAACAGCTCTGTTAATGACTGAAAACAGCTCTCGAAGAGATTGTCAAAAGAGACTCCGAAAACGAAACGTTGATCACTTTTGAGCAAAAGGCTGCACACACGCAATTCAAGTTGCTCTGATTGTCATTTAGAGTTACATTATAGGATTATTCAACAACAAGTCAAAATGTGCTCGTGAAAGGCAGAAAACAACACTTTGATAGTTTGATATAACTTGAGAACGAATGCAAAAAACAGTCCACTCTAAGAACAGGCCGCTTGGACACTTTCAGAACAGCTCTGTTAATGACTGAAAACAGCTCTCGAAGAGATTGTCAAAAGAGACTCCGAAAACGAAACGTTGATCACTTTTGAGCAAAAGGCTGCACACACGCAATTCAAGTTGCTCTGATTGTCATTTAGAGTTACATTATAGGATTATTCAACAACAAGTCAAAATGTGCTCGTGAAAGGCAGAAAACAACACTTTGATAGTTTGATATAACTTGAGAACGAATGCAAAAAACAGTCCACTCTAAGAACAGGC
Source organism: Nansenia antarctica (assembly GCF_963989245.1). Classification (NCBI taxonomy): domain Eukaryota; kingdom Metazoa; phylum Chordata; class Actinopteri; order Argentiniformes; family Microstomatidae; genus Nansenia; species Nansenia antarctica. The sequence goes on from NW_027662872.1 coordinate 24,078, forward strand.
CGCTTGGACACTTTCAGAACAGCTCTGTTAATGACTGAAAACAGCTCTCGAAGAGATTGTCAAAAGAGACTCCGAAAACGAAACGTTGATCACTTTTGAGCAAAAGGCTGCACACACGCAATTCAAGTTGCTCTGATTGTCATTTAGAGTTACATTATAGGATTATTCAACAACAAGTCAAAATGTGCTCGTGAAAGGCAGAAAACAACACTTTGATAGTTTGATATAACTTGAGAACGAATGCAAAAAACAGTCCACTCTCAGAACAGGCCGCTTGGACACTTTCAGAACAGCTCTGTTAATGACTGAAAACAGCTCTCGAAGAGATTGTCAAAAGAGACTCCGAAAACGAAACGTTGATCACTTTTGAGCAAAAGGCTGCACACACGCAATTCAAGTTGCTCTGATTGTCATTTAGAGTTACATTATAGGATTATTCAACAACAAGTCTAAATGTGCTCGTGAAAGGCAGAAAACAACACTTTGATAGTTTGATATAACTTGAGAACGAATGCAAAAAACAGTCCACTCTAAAAACAGGCCGCTTGGACACTTTCAGAACAGCTCTGTTAATGACTGAAAACAGCTCTCGAAGAGATTGTCAAAAGAGACTCTGAAAACGAAACGTTGATCACTTTTGAGCAAAAGGCTGCACACACGCAATTCAAGTTGCTCTGATTGTCATTTAGAGTTACATTATAGGATTATTCAACAACAAGTCAAAATGTGCTCGTGAAAGGCAGAAAACAACACTTTGATAGTTTGATATAACTTGAGAACGAATGCAAAAAACAGTCCACTCTCAGAACAGGCCGCTTGGACACTTTCAGAACAGCTCTGTTAATGACTGAAAACAGCTCTCGAAGAGATTGTCAAAAGAGACTCCGAAAACGAAACGTTGATCACTTTTGAGCAAAAGGCTGCACACACGCAATTCAAGTTGCTCTGATTGTCATTTAGAGTTACATTATAGGATTATTCAACAACAAGTCAAAATGTGCTCGTGAAAGGCAGAAAACAACACTTTGATAGTTTGATATAACTTGAGAACGAATGCAAAAAACAGTCCACTCTCAGAACAGGCCGCTTGGACACTTTCAGAACAGCTCTGTTAATGACTGAAAACAGCTCTCGAAGAGATTGTCAAAAGAGACTCCGAAAACGAAACGTTGATCACTTTTGAGCAAAAGGCTGCACACACGCAATTCAAGTTGCTCTGATTGTCATTTAGAGATACATTATAGGATTATTCAACAACAAGTCAAAATGTGCTCGTGAAAGGCAGAAAACAACACTTTGATAGTTTGATATAACTTGAGAACGAATGCAAAAAACAGTCCACTCTAAGAACAGGCCGCTTGGACACTTTCAGAACAGCTCTGTTAATGACTGAAAACAGCTCTCGAAGAGATTGTCAAAAGAGACTCCGAAAACGAAACGTTGATCACTTTTGAGCAAAAGGCTGCACACACGCAATTCAAGTTGCTCTGATTGTCATTTAGAGTTACATTATAGGATTATTCAACAACAAGTCAAAATGTGCTCGTGAAAGGCAGAAAACAACACTTTGATAGTTTGATATAACTTGAGAACGAATGCAAAAAACAGTCCACTCTAAGAACAGGCCGCTTGGACACTTTCAGAACAGCTCTGTTAATGACTGAAAACAGCTCTCGAAGAGATTGTCAAAAGAGACTCTGAAAACGAAACGTTGATCACTTTTGAGCAAAAGGCTGCACACACGCAATTCAAGTTGCTCTGATTGTCATTTAGAGTTACATTATAGGATTATTCAACAACAAGTCAAAATGTGCTCGTGAAAGGCAGAAAACAACACTTTGATAGTTTGATATAACTTGAGAACGAATGCAAAAAACAGTCCACTCTAAGAACAGGCCGCTTGGACACTTTCAGAACAGCTCTGTTAATGACTGAAAACAGCTCTCGAAGAGATTGTCAAAAGAGACTCCGAAAACGAAACGTTGATCACTTTTGAGCAAAAGGCTGCACACACGCAATTCAAGTTGCTCTGATTGTCATTTAGAGTTACATTATAGGATTATTCAACAACAAGTCAAAATGTGCTCGTGAAAGGCAGAAAACAACACTTTGATAGTTTGATATAACTTGAGAACGAATGCAAAAAACAGTCCACTCTAAGAACAGGCCGCTTGGACACTTTCAGAACAGCTCTGTTAATGACTGAAAACAGCTCTCGAAGAGATTGTCAAAAGAGACTCCGAAAACGAAACGTTGATCACTTTTGAGCAAAAGGCTGCACACACGCAATTCAAGTTGCTCTGATTGTCATTTAGAGTTACATTATAGGATTATTCAACAACAAGTCAAAATGTGCTCGTGAAAGGCAGAAAACAACACTTTGATAGTTTGATATAACTTGAGAACGAATGCAAAAAACAGTCCACTCTCAGAACAGGCCGCTTGGACACTTTCAGAACAGCTCTGTTAATGACTGAAAACAGCTCTCGAAGAGATTGTCAAAAGAGACTCCGAAAACGAAACGTTGATCACTTTTGAGCAAAAGGCTGCACACACGCAATTCAAGTTGCTCTGATTGTCATTTAGAGTTACATTATAGGATTATTCAACAACAAGTCTAAATGTGCTCGTGAAAGGCAGAAAACAACACTTTGATAGTTTGATATAACTTGAGAACGAATGCAAAAAACAGTCCACTCTAAAAACAGGCCGCTTGGACACTTTCAGAACAGCTCTGTTAATGACTGAAAACAGCTCTCGAAGAGATTGTCAAAAGAGACTCTGAAAACGAAACGTTGATCACTTTTGAGCAAAAGGCTGCACACACGCAATTCAAGTTGCTCTGATTGTCATTTAGAGTTACATTATAGGATTATTCAACAACAAGTCAAAATGTGCTCGTGAAAGGCAGAAAACAACACTTTGATAGTTTGATATAACTTGAGAACGAATGCAAAAAACAGTCCACTCTCAGAACAGGCCGCTTGGACACTTTCAGAACAGCTCTGTTAATGACTGAAAACAGCTCTCGAAGAGATTGTCAAAAGAGACTCCGAAAACGAAACGTTGATCACTTTTGAGCAAAAGGCTGCACACACGCAATTCAAGTTGCTCTGATTGTCATTTAGAGTTACATTATAGGATTATTCAACAACAAGTCAAAATGTGCTCGTGAAAGGCAGAAAACAACACTTTGATAGTTTGATATAACTTGAGAACGAATGCAAAAAACAGTCCACTCTAAGAACAGGCCGCTTGGACACTTTCAGAACAGCTCTGTTAATGACTGAAAACAGCTCTCGAAGAGATTGTCAAAAGAGACTCCGAAAACGAAACGTTGATCACTTTTGAGCAAAAGGCTGCACACACGCAATTCAAGTTGCTCTGATTGTCATTTAGAGTTACATTATAGGATTATTCAACAACAAGTCAAAATGTGCTCGTGAAAGGCAGAAAACAACACTTTGATAGTTTGATATAACTTGAGAACGAATGCAAAAAACAGTCCACTCTAAGAACAGGCCGCTTGGACACTTTCAGAACAGCTCTGTTAATGACTGAAAACAGCTCTCGAAGAGATTGTCAAAAGAGACTCTGAAAACGAAACGTTGATCACTTTTGAGCAAAAGGCTGCACACACGCAATTCAAGTTGCTCTGATTGTCATTTAGAGTTACATTATAGGATTATTCAACAACAAGTCAAAATGTGCTCGTGAAAGGCAGAAAACAACACTTTGATAGTTTGATATAACTTGAGAACGAATGCAAAAAACAGTCCACTCTAAGAACAGGCCGCTTGGACACTTTCAGAACAGCTCTGTTAATGACTGAAAACAGCTCTCGAAGAGATTGTCAAAAGAGACTCCGAAAACGAAACGTTGATCACTTTTGAGCAAAAGGCTGCACACACGCAATTCAAGTTGCTCTGATTGTCATTTAGAGTTACATTATAGGATTATTCAACAACAAGTCAAAATGTGCTCGTGAAAGGCAGAAAACAACACTTTGATAGTTTGATATAACTTGAGAACGAATGCAAAAAACAGTCCACTCTCAGAACAGGCCGCTTGGACACTTTCAGAACAGCTCTGTTAATGACTGAAAACAGCTCTCGAAGAGATTGTCAAAAGAGACTCCGAAAACGAAACGTTGATCACTTTTGAGCAAAAGGCTGCACACACGCAATTCAAGTTGCTCTGATTGTCATTTAGAGATACATTATAGGATTATTCAACAACAAGTCAAAATGTGCTCGTGAAAGGCAGAAAACAACACTTTGATAGTTTGATATAACTTGAGAACGAATGCAAAAAACAGTCCACTCTAAGAACAGGCCGCTTGGACACTTTCAGAACAGCTCTGTTAATGACTGAAAACAGCTCTCGAAGAGATTGTCAAAAGAGACTCCGAAAACGAAACGTTGATCACTTTTGAGCAAAAGGCTGCACACACGCAATTCAAGTTGCTCTGATTGTCATTTAGAGTTACATTATAGGATTATTCAACAACAAGTCAAAATGTGCTCGTGAAAGGCAGAAAACAACACTTTGATAGTTTGATATAACTTGAGAACGAATGCAAAAAACAGTCCACTCTAAGAACAGGCCGCTTGGACACTTTCAGAACAGCTCTGTTAATGACTGAAAACAGCTCTCGAAGAGATTGTCAAAAGAGACTCTGAAAACGAAACGTTGATCACTTTTGAGCAAAAGGCTGCACACACGCAATTCAAGTTGCTCTGATTGTCATTTAGAGTTACATTATAGGATTATTCAACAACAAGTCAAAATGTGCTCGTGAAAGGCAGAAAACAACACTTTGATAGTTTGATATAACTTGAGAACGAATGCAAAAAACAGTCCACTCTAAGAACAGGCCGCTTGGACACTTTCAGAACAGCTCTGTTAATGACTGAAAACAGCTCTCGAAGAGATTGTCAAAAGAGACTCCGAAAACGAAACGTTGATCACTTTTGAGCAAAAGGCTGCACACACGCAATTCAAGTTGCTCTGATTGTCATTTAGAGTTACATTATAGGATTATTCAACAACAAGTCAAAATGTGCTCGTGAAAGGCAGAAAACAACACTTTGATAGTTTGATATAACTTGAGAACGAATGCAAAAAACAGTCCACTCTAAGAACAGGCCGCTTGGACACTTTCAGAACAGCTCTGTTAATGACTGAAAACAGCTCTCGAAGAGATTGTCAAAAGAGACTCCGAAAACGAAACGTTGATCACTTTTGAGCAAAAGGCTGCACACACGCAATTCAAGTTGCTCTGATTGTCATTTAGAGTTACATTATAGGATTATTCAACAACAAGTCAAAATGTGCTCGTGAAAGGCAGAAAACAACACTTTGATAGTTTGATATAACTTGAGAACGAATGCAAAAAACAGTCCACTCTCAGAACAGGCCGCTTGGACACTTTCAGAACAGCTCTGTTAATGACTGAAAACAGCTCTCGAAGAGATTGTCAAAAGAGACTCCGAAAACGAAACGTTGATCACTTTTGAGCAAAAGGCTGCACACACGCAATTCAAGTTGCTCTGATTGTCATTTAGAGTTACATTATAGGATTATTCAACAACAAGTCTAAATGTGCTCGTGAAAGGCAGAAAACAACACTTTGATAGTTTGATATAACTTGAGAACGAATGCAAAAAACAGTCCACTCTAAAAACAGGCCGCTTGGACACTTTCAGAACAGCTCTGTTAATGACTGAAAACAGCTCTCGAAGAGATTGTCAAAAGAGACTCTGAAAACGAAACGTTGATCACTTTTGAGCAAAAGGCTGCACACACGCAATTCAAGTTGCTCTGATTGTCATTTAGAGTTACATTATAGGATTATTCAACAACAAGTCAAAATGTGCTCGTGAAAGGCAGAAAACAACACTTTGATAGTTTGATATAACTTGAGAACGAATGCAAAAAACAGTCCACTCTCAGAACAGGCCGCTTGGACACTTTCAGAACAGCTCTGTTAATGACTGAAAACAGCTCTCGAAGAGATTGTCAAAAGAGACTCCGAAAACGAAACGTTGATCACTTTTGAGCAAAAGGCTGCACACACGCAATTCAAGTTGCTCTGATTGTCATTTAGAGTTACATTATAGGATTATTCAACAACAAGTCAAAATGTGCTCGTGAAAGGCAGAAAACAACACTTTGATAGTTTGATATAACTTGAGAACGAATGCAAAAAACAGTCCACTCTAAGAACAGGCCGCTTGGACACTTTCAGAACAGCTCTGTTAATGACTGAAAACAGCTCTCGAAGAGATTGTCAAAAGAGACTCCGAAAACGAAACGTTGATCACTTTTGAGCAAAAGGCTGCACACACGCAATTCAAGTTGCTCTGATTGTCATTTAGAGTTACATTATAGGATTATTCAACAACAAGTCAAAATGTGCTCGTGAAAGGCAGAAAACAACACTTTGATAGTTTGATATAACTTGAGAACGAATGCAAAAAACAGTCCACTCTAAGAACAGGCCGCTTGGACACTTTCAGAACAGCTCTGTTAATGACTGAAAACAGCTCTCGAAGAGATTGTCAAAAGAGACTCTGAAAACGAAACGTTGATCACTTTTGAGCAAAAGGCTGCACACACGCAATTCAAGTTGCTCTGATTGTCATTTAGAGTTACATTATAGGATTATTCAACAACAAGTCAAAATGTGCTCGTGAAAGGCAGAAAACAACACTTTGATAGTTTGATATAACTTGAGAACGAATGCAAAAAACAGTCCACTCTAAGAACAGGCCGCTTGGACACTTTCAGAACAGCTCTGTTAATGACTGAAAACAGCTCTCGAAGAGATTGTCAAAAGAGACTCCGAAAACGAAACGTTGATCACTTTTGAGCAAAAGGCTGCACACACGCAATTCAAGTTGCTCTGATTGTCATTTAGAGTTACATTATAGGATTATTCAACAACAAGTCAAAATGTGCTCGTGAAAGGCAGAAAACAACACTTTGATAGTTTGATATAACTTGAGAACGAATGCAAAAAACAGTCCACTCTCAGAACAGGCCGCTTGGACACTTTCAGAACAGCTCTGTTAATGACTGAAAACAGCTCTCGAAGAGATTGTCAAAAGAGACTCCGAAAACGAAACGTTGATCACTTTGAGCAAAAGGCTGCACACACGCAATTCAAGTTGCTCTGATTGTCATTTAGAGATACATTATAGGATTATTCAACAACAAGTCAAAATGTGCTCGTGAAAGGCAGAAAACAACACTTTGATAGTTTGATATAACTTGAGAACGAATGCAAAAAACAGTCCACTCTAAGAACAGGCCGCTTGGACACTTTCAGAACAGCTCTGTTAATGACTGAAAACAGCTCTCGAAGAGATTGTCAAAAGAGACTCCGAAAACGAAACGTTGATCACTTTTGAGCAAAAGGCTGCACACACGCAATTCAAGTTGCTCTGATTGTCATTTAGAGTTACATTATAGGATTATTCAACAACAAGTCAAAATGTGCTCGTGAAAGGCAGAAAACAACACTTTGATAGTTTGATATAACTTGAGAACGAATGCAAAAAACAGTCCACTCTAAGAACAGGCCGCTTGGACACTTTCAGAACAGCTCTGTTAATGACTGAAAACAGCTCTCGAAGAGATTGTCAAAAGAGACTCTGAAAACGAAACGTTGATCACTTTTGAGCAAAAGGCTGCACACACGCAATTCAAGTTGCTCTGATTGTCATTTAGAGTTACATTATAGGATTATTCAACAACAAGTCAAAATGTGCTCGTGAAAGGCAGAAAACAACACTTTGATAGTTTGATATAACTTGAGAACGAATGCAAAAAACAGTCCACTCTAAGAACAGGCCGCTTGGACACTTTCAGAACAGCTCTGTTAATGACTGAAAACAGCTCTCGAAGAGATTGTCAAAAGAGACTCCGAAAACGAAACGTTGATCACTTTTGAGCAAAAGGCTGCACACACGCAATTCAAGTTGCTCTGATTGTCATTTAGAGTTACATTATAGGATTATTCAACAACAAGTCAAAATGTGCTCGTGAAAGGCAGAAAACAACACTTTGATAGTTTGATATAACTTGAGAACGAATGCAAAAAACAGTCCACTCTCAGAACAGGCCGCTTGGACACTTTCAGAACAGCTCTGTTAATGACTGAAAACAGCTCTCGAAGAGATTGTCAAAAGAGACTCCGAAAACGAAACGTTGATCACTTTTGAGCAAAAGGCTGCACACACGCAATTCAAGTTGCTCTGATTGTCATTTAGAGTTACATATAGGATTATTCAACAACAAGTCAAAATGTGCTCGTGAAAGGCAGAAAACAACACTTTGATAGTTTGATATAACTTGAGAACGAATGCAAAAAACAGTCCACTCTAAGAACAGGCCGCTTTGGACACTTTCAGAACAGCTCTGTTAATGACTGAAAACAGCTCTCGAAGAGATTGTCAAAAGAGACTCCGAAAACGAAACGTTGATCACTTTTGAGCAAAAGGCTGCACACACGCAATTCAAGTTGCTCTGATTGTCATTTAGAGTTACATTATAGGATTATTCAACAACAAGTCAAAATGTGCTCGTGAAAGGCAGAAAACAACACTTTGATAGTTTGATATAACTTGAGAACGAATGCAAAAAACAGTCCACTCTAAGAACAGGCCGCTTGGACACTTTCAGAACAGCTCTGTTAATGACTGAAAACAGCTCTCGAAGAGATTGTCAAAAGAGACTCCGAAAACGAAACGTTGATCACTTTTGAGCAAAAGGCTGCACACACGCAATTCAAGTTGCTCTGATTGTCATTTAGAGTTACATTATAGGATTATTCAACAACAAGTCAAAATGTGCTCGTGAAAGGCAGAAAACAACACTTTGATAGTTTGATATAACTTGAGAACGAATGCAAAAAACAGTCCACTCTAAGAACAGGCCGCTTGGACACTTTCAGAACAGCTCTGTTAATGACTGAAAACAGCTCTCGAAGAGATTGTCAAAAGAGACTCCGAAAACGAAACGTTGATCACTTTTGAGCAAAAGGCTGCACACACGCAATTCAAGTTGCTCTGATTGTCATTTAGAGTTACATTATAGGATTATTCAACAACAAGTCAAAATGTGCTCGTGAAAGGCAGAAAACAACACTTTGATAGTTTGATATAACTTGAGAACGAATGCAAAAAAACAGTCCACTCTAAGAACAGGCCGCTTGGACACTTTCAGAACAGCTCTGTTAATGACTGAAAACAGCTCTCGAAGAGATTGTCAAAAGAGACTCCGAAAACGAAACGTTGATCACTTTTGAGCAAAAGGCTGCACACACGCAATTCAAGTTGCTCTGATTGTCATTTAGAGTTACATTATAGGATTATTCAACAACAAGTCAAAATGTGCTCGTGAAAGGCAGAAAACAACACTTTGATAGTTTGATATAACTTGAGAACGAATGCAAAAAACAGTCCACTCTAAGAACAGGCCGCTTGGACACTTTCAGAACAGCTCTGTTAATGACTGAAAACAGCTCTCGAAGAGATTGTCAAAAGAGACTCCGAAAACGAAACGTTGATCACTTTTGAGCAAAAGGCTGCACACACGCAATTCAAGTTGCTCTGATTGTCATTTAGAGTTACATTATAGGATTATTCAACAACAAGTCAAAATGTGCTCGTGAAAGGCAGAAAACAACACTTTGATAGTTTGATATAACTTGAGAACGAATGCAAAAAACAGTCCACTCTCAGACAGGCCGCTTGGACACTTTCAGAACAGCTCTGTTAATGACTGAAAACAGCTCTCGAAGAGATTGTCAAAAGAGACTCCGAAAACGAAACGTTGATCACTTTTGAGCAAAAGGCTGCACACACGCAATTCAAGTTGCTCTGATTGTCATTTAGAGTTACATTATAGGATTATTCAACAACAAGTCAAAATGTGCTCGTGAAAGGCAGAAAACAACACTTTTGATAGTTTGATATAACTTGAGAACGAATGCAAAAAACAGTCCACTCTAAGAACAGGCCGCTTGGACACTTTCAGAACAGCTCTGTTAATGACTGAAAACAGCTCTCGAAGAGATTGTCAAAAGAGACTCTGAAAACGAAACGTTGATCACTTTTGAGCAAAAGGCTGCACACACGCAATTCAAGTTGCTCTGATTGTCATTTAGAGTTACATTATAGGATTATTCAACAACAAGTCAAAATGTGCTCGTGAAAGGCAGAAAACAACACTTTGATAGTTTGATATAACTTGAGAACGAATGCAAAAAACAGTCCACTCTAAGAACAGGCCGCTTGGACACTTTCAGAACAGCTCTGTTAATGACTGAAAACAGCTCTCGAAGAGATTGTCAAAAGAGACTCCTGAAAACGAAACGTTGATCACTTTTGAGCAAAAGGCTGCACACACGCAATTCAAGTTGCTCTGATTGTCATTTAGAGTTACATTATAGGATTATTCAACAACAAGTCAAAATGTGCTCGTGAAAGGCAGAAAACAACACTTTGATAGTTTGATATAACTTGAGAACGAATGCAAAAAAACAGTCCACTCTAAGAACAGGCCGCTTGGACACTTTCAGAACAGCTCTGTTAATGACTGAAAACAGCTCTCGAAGAGATTGTCAAAAGAGACTCCGAAAACGAAACGTTGATCACTTTTGAGCAAAAGGCTGCACACACGCAATTCAAGTTGCTCTGATTGTCATTTAGAGTTACATTATAGGATTATTCAACAACAAGTCAAAATGTGCTCGTGAAAGGCAGAAAACAACACTTTGATAGTTTGATATAACTTGAGAACGAATGCAAAAAACAGTCCACTCTAAGAACAGGCCGCTTGGACACTTTCAGAACAGCTCTGTTAATGACTGAAAACAGCTCTCGAAGAGATTGTCAAAAGAGACTCTGAAAACGAAACGTTGATCACTTTTGAGCAAAAGGCTGCACACACGCAATTCAAGTTGCTCTGATTGTCATTTAGAGTTACATTATAGGATTATTCAACAACAAGTCAAATGTGCTCGTGAAAGGCAGAAAACAACACTTTGATAGTTTGATATAACTTGAGAACGAATGCAAAAAAACAGTCCACTCTAAGAACAGGCCGCTTGGACACTTTCAGAACAGCTCTGTTAATGACTGAAAACAGCTCTCGAAGAGATTGTCAAAAGAGACTCCGAAAACGAAACGTTGATCACTTTTGAGCAAAAGGCTGCACACACGCAATTCAAGTTGCTCTGATTGTCATTTAGAGTTACATTATAGGATTATTCAACAACAAGTCAAAATGTGCTCGTGAAAGGCAGAAACAACACTTTGATAGTTTGATATAACTTGAGAACGAATGCAAAAAACAGTCCCACTCTAAGAACAGGCCGCTTGGACACTTTCAGAACAGCTCTGTTAATGACTGAAAACAGCTCTCGAAGAGATTGTCAAAAGAGACTCTGAAAACGAAACGTTGATCACTTTTGAGCAAAAGGCTGCACACACGCAATTCAAGTTGCTCTGATTGTCATTTAGAGTTACATTATAGGATTATTCAACAACAAGTCAAAATGTGCTCGTGAAAGGCAGAAAACAACACTTTGATAGTTTGATATAACTTGAGAACGAATGCAAAAAACAGTCCACTCTAAAACAGGCCGCTTGGACACTTTCAGAACAGCTCTGTTAATGACTGAAAACAGCTCTCGAAGAGATTGTCAAAAGAGACTCCTGAAAACGAAACGTTGATCACTTTTGAGCAAAAGGCTGCACACACGCAATTCAAGTTGCTCTGATTGTCATTTAGAGTTACATTATAGGATTATTCAACAACAAGTCAAAATGTGCTCGTGAAAGGCAGAAAACAACACTTTGATAGTTTGATATAACTTGAGAACGAATGCAAAAAACAGTCCACTCTCAGAACAGGCCGCTTGGACACTTTCAGAACAGCTCTGTTAATGACTGAAAACAGCTCTCGAAGAGATTGTCAAAAGAGACTCGAAAACGAAACGTTGATCACTTTTGAGCAAAAGGCTGCACACACGCAATTCAAGTGGCTCTGATTGTTCATTTAGAGTTACATTATAGGATTATTCAACAACAAGTCAAAATGTGCTCGTGAAAGGCAGAAAACAACACTTTGATAGTTTGATATAACTTGAGAACGAATGCAAAAAACAGTCCACTCTAAGAAACAGGCCGCTTGGACACTTTTCAGAACAAGCTCTGTTAATGACTGAAAACAGCTCTCGAAGAGATTGTCAAAAGAGACTCCTTGAAAACGAAACGTTGATCACTTTTGAGCAAAAGGCTGCACACACGCAATTCAAGTTGCTCTGATTGTCATTTAGAGTTACATTATAGGATTATTCAACAACAAGTCAAAATGTGCTCGTGAAAGGCAGAAAACAACACTTTGATAGTTTGATATAACTTGAGAACGAATGCAAAAAACAGTCCACTCTCAGAACAGGCCGCTTGGACACTTTCAGAACAGCTCTGTTAATGACTGAAAACAGCTCTCGAAGAGATTGTCAAAAGAGACTCCGAAAACGAAACGTTGATCACTTTTGAGCAAAGGCTGCACACACGCAATT
>NW_027662871.1:7500-14913 GCF_963989245.1 Nansenia antarctica
CAACGGACACACACTCAGGCCTACCCCCCATGTCAACCATGAAGTTCTTGGCTCCGGCCTCGATGACACGGAAAGGCCCGTCATAAGGAGGACGTAGTGGAGTCCTGTGGCCATCATGACGAATGAAAACGAACCTCGCTGAGTGCAGCTCCGGGGGCACCCTCGAAGTAGGGACACCATGCTGCGTAGTCGGGACCGGGACGAAGGTCCTGGCGCTGTCCAGCAGGGAGGCGCGCTGAGCGGCGGCGGACCAGGGCTCCGTTGACTTGGGAATGAAGTCACCGGGGACCCGCAGCGGCTGTCCAAACACCAGCTCAGCGGACGACGACTGGAGGTCCTCCTTAGGCGCTGTCCTGAGCCCCAGCATGACCCACGGCAGCTTGTCAAGCCAGTCGCTGTCCGTGAGGCTGGCTCGAAGGGCGGCCTTCATGGATCGATGGAAACGCTCACAGAGCCCGTTCGCCTGCGGGTGATAGGCGGTTGTGCGGTGGAGCTTGACCCCCAGATTCTCCGCCACCGCTGCCCACAGCTCTGAAGTAAACTGTGAGCCACGGTCAGAGGAGAGATCAGCAGGGGTGCCGTAGCGGGAGACCCACACCGCGATGAACGCCCGGGCCAGGTCGGGGGCTGTCGTTGAGGAGAGCGGAACTGCCTCCGGCCAGCGAGTCGTCCTGTCCACCATGGTAAAGAGATAGGTGTATCCGTGCGAGGGGGGCAGCGGCCCTACCAGGTCCACGTTTACATGATCGAACCTCCGCTCAGGCACAGAGAACTGCTCCAGGGGGGCCTTGACGTGTCGATGCACCTTGGCGCGCTGGCAGGCGATGCACGTGTCAACCCAGGCCCTCACATCCCTCTTGAGCCCATGCCAGACGAATTTCTCTGACACCAGCCGTGAGGACGGTTTCCTACCAGGGTGAGACAAGCCGTGTATCGCCTCGAAGGCGGGGCGCCTCCAGTTGGCGGGGACCACCGGTCGTGGCTGACCCATGGAGACGTCGCACAGGAGCGTGGCCCCTGCGTCACCGAAAACCACCTCTTCTAGGCGCAGTCCTGTGTCCGACAACTTGAGAGCCTGGACGGCGGGGTCGGCGGCCTGGTCTGCAGCCATGCGCGCGTAGTCCAAACCCAGTTGGACCGCACCAACCACCGCCCTGGAGAGACAATCCGCGACCTGGTTGGACTTCCCAGCAACGTGCTGGATGTCTGTGGTGAACTCGGATATGTAGGCGAGCTGGCGCTGTTGGCGGTCGGACCACGGCTCCGCCACCTTGGACATGGCGTGCGTGAGTGGCTTGTGGTCCACGTAGGCCGTAAACTCGCGGCCCTCCAGTAAAAAACGGAAGTGTCTGACAGCAAGCCACAGCCCGAGGAGCTCCCTGTCGAATGTGCTGTACCTTTGCTCTCTGGGAGACAGCTGGCGGCTGAAGAATGCAAGAGGCTGCCAGGCGTCCCCAACCCACTGTTCGTACACCGCTCCCACAGCAAAGTCAGAGGCGTCCGTGGTGAGAGCAGTGGGTGCCGAGGGCGAGGGGTGGGCCAACATGGCAGCGCGGGCCAGGGCCGCCTTGGTGTCCTGAAAGGCTTTGACACGCTCCGCCGTCCAGTCCACCGGCTGCTTCAGAGTCTTGCCCTTCTGGGCATCGTACAGAGGCCGCAGGATGTGAGCGATGTGGTGGAGGAAGCGATAGTAGAAGGTTACCATCCCGATGAACCCCTTGAGCTCGCTGATTGTGCTGGGGCGCGGGAAAGCAGCGACAGCTTCTACCTTCGAGGGGAGGGGGGTCACCCCCTCTGCGGAGACCCGGTGCCCGAGAAAGTCGATGGCGTTCCGTCCGAACTCACACTTCGCCGGATTGACAATCAGCCCATGTTGGCTGAGCCGTGTGAAAAGGGCCCGGAGGTGGGACAGGTGCTCCTCCTCCGTGGTGCTTGCGACGAGGATGTCATCCAAGTAGACGAAGAGGAATGGTAGGTCCCGGAGCACCGAGTGCATGAGGCGTTGGAAGGTCTGCGCCGCGTTCTTCAGGCCGAACGGCATCCGCAGAAACTCGAAGAGCCCAAATGGCGTGATTACGGCCGTCTTAGGGACGTCCTCGGGGTGCACCGGCACCTGATGGTACCCCCGTACCAGGTCCACTTTGGAGAAGAAGCGTTTGCCTGCCAGGTTCGCTGAAAAGTCCTGGACATGTGGGACCGGGTAGCGGTCAGGCTTGGACGCGTCGTTGAGGCGGCGGTAGTCCCCACATGGGCGCCACCCGCCGTCTGACTTAGGGACGATGTGCAGGGGAGACGCCCAGGGGCTGCTCGAGCGCCGAACGATGCCCACCTGCTCCATATGCGCAAACTCCGCCCTGGCGATGGCCAGCTTCTCCGGGTTGAGGCGCCTGGCCCTGGCGTGGAGGGGAGGCCCCTCGGTCTCGATGTGGTGCTCCACTCCGTGTTTCACCGTGGGCGCGGAGAAGGTGGGCTTGGTAAGGTCGGGGAATTCGGCGAGCAGCCGAAGGTACTGGTCACTTTCGGCGAGCGTATTGGACCACCCGCTGTAGACCGCCTCCCCCTGCGTACAGGCGAATGAAGCGAAAGTCTGTGAGTTGACCAGGCGCCTGTTCCCCACGTCCACCAACAGGTTGTGGGCGCACAGAAAATCCGCACCAAGGAGGGGAAATGTGACAGCCGCTATGACAAAATCCCACGAAAAACATTGCCCTCCGAAGCACACGTCCACCGCCCTAGTGCCGTAAGAGCAGATAGGTGTGCCGTCCGCGCCTGCCAACTGCGGACCACGCTCCTCCTTCGCCATATCCGATCTCTCTGCCGGAATGATGCTCCACTGGGCACCTGTGTCACAAAGGAAACTGCGACCAGAGGCGGTGTCTTGTATGAAGAGCAGCCTGTTGGTGACGCCAGCGCTCAGGGCCACTACTGAGCGCCGGCCCCGCCGTTTCCCGTCGGTCCGAAGGTGCAGGGTGAGCGGCACCGTTTGGCCTTGGCGCCAAAAGTGGCGTGGTAGAAACAATGGCCCGCAGCGTTACCCTGCTGGCCAGAAGGTCTGGCGTCATCCTTCGCTCTCCTGCGACGGTCGGGTGGCGGGGCGGCCGCGGGAGCGAGCAGGTCGGGGGACCGTTGAGGCATGGCCGAGACGAACCGGTCCGCCTCCCTGGCCAGGGCGCGGGGCTCCATGATGGCGGTGTTGGCCAGCGCCATCCTAACTTGAGCTGGCAATGTGCGCATGAACAGCTCTGTGAAGAGGATCATGGGGTCTTCCGTACCGAGCAGGTTTAGCATCCTCTCCATGCTCGCAGAAGGCCTCTCGTCACCCAAGTCCGACATGGCAAATAGGCGACGCACCCTCTCCGCAGTGGACAGTTCAAATGTCTCTAGAAGCAGGGCCTTGAGGCGCTCATATTTGTTCGTCGTCGGGGGAGCAGACAAAAAACCTACCACTCGAGCTGCGGTGGAGCTGCCCAACATTGCCACAGCATGGTTGTACCGGTCGTCGTCGTCATCGATGTCACTTTTATTGAAATGTGCCTCTACAATAGCAAACCATGCAGCAGGCGTTGAGTCCCAGAATTCTGGTAGCTTGAGAGTGGGAGTGTGCGCACCACGCGTTACCCTGACAGGGGATGGTGATGGCTGCCGCTGGTTTGAACGTCTTCCTCGCCCGGACATTTTGCAGGATTGTAATGTTCGTCGCTGGTTTTTGTACACAATTACGTTAACAAAAATCCACGTCGGGGTCACCAGTGTAGTGCCGGAGGAAAAAGGAAAGACGTAGGCAACGTAATGATAACTGTTTAATCAAAACAACAACTTGTACTCTCAGTACAGGACCAGAAAATGGTTACCAAAACTCGTGTATCTCAACAGGAAGGTGCAACGTTAATAATCCTCCCCTCTGCCCCTAGTGCCAGAACTGGTTCCCTCCCACTACACAACCAACAGTAAGAGGAGAACATGAACCCATAATGTAGTCACTACAATACTTTATAATGTCTTAATAGTTTGCCTAGTCTAGATTTTTAAAACTGATCAGAAATAGCTTATGATACGTTTAGCCCAGTGGAGGCTCCTCCATAGAGGTGGAGGAGGCCTGGCCTCCCCAATAATTTGAGAGAAGAGAGAGAGATTTAAAAAAGCAATAATTATATTTTTTATTTTTTATTTATTTAACAAAAAACTTTTTTTTTATTTTTTATATTAATATTATTTATTAATATGATTTCCGTTTTGTTCATAAATCTTTTCCATGGCTAAAACCCAATATTGCAATTGTAAAGCACCTACAGGTAGGAATCCCTATCCGTTTGTATTGAGGGAGGCCAGGCCTCCTGTCGGAAAGGCCAGGCCTCCTGTCGAAAAGTGGTTTCTCATAGAAGTCAATGTAATGCAATTTTTTTCATGGCAATATGTGATTGGCCAAATCACTGAAAATGGGTGGGCACAGGAGGCCTGGCCTCACCATGCATTGAGTCCAGGGCTGAAAGATTGACATTTTGTTCGTCCAATTCACATTTTGAGAATTCTTCTTGCGAGTGAGAATACTTTTGCTTAAAATGACCTCGGAAGTCGGCGAGATTCTGGCGCGATTTATACATCGAATAGGTAGACAACATTTAGGATTTATTGAACAGTTTTATTTTTAATATGAATAATTAATAATTGTATGTAGTATGTTGTGGTGAATGTTGTGAGCCTGAGCAGAAGGGACAATAGCTGCTGCAGGCGGACCAGAGATTCATGCCAATTGTTTTGTTTATTTGATGACCCATTGTGCAGGCAATAAAAGCTGCTTATAATTTTATAATTTTGCCATTTAGCAGATGCTTTTATCCAAAGCGACTTACAATTACGAATTACAGGGACATTCCCCCTGGAGTAACTGAGGGCTAAGTGCCTTACCCAAGGGCACACTAGTAGTGGTGTGGCTTCAGGCGGGATTTGAACTCACAACCTTCCGATCACAAGTCCAACTCACTATCCACTAGACCACCACTACCCATGCTTCATCCACCATCCTGAGAGTGTCCCAATCCCTTCAGTACCGCCAAACACAAATTAATAATTTTTAACAAAGACAGATAAGAAGAACAGGGAACATTCCATCGCGAGTGAAGCGAGCAAGCGGAAAAATGTTTGGCCTCCTCAATTCTGGAAGTCACCAGCCTCCACTGGTTTAGCCTATTTTATAATCCTCTAATCTGCTATGAGCACTTTATAACTGTACTGTATGCTGTCTTTAATGTTACATTATGACTCTTTCTCTCTAAGAAAAGGTATTGGATTCTATTAGAGATTCCACTCAAGAATTATTGATGTGGATGTGAGTTGCCAGGCTTCACTTGAGCGTGATCAATTAATCAAGTTTAGGTGCTAATGGCTGCATCTGTGTAACGGACAGGCTAGTGAACCCAACTGCAGAACACAGGCTGTGTTCGGAATAGCATACTAGCATACTACTCATACTAGATATGACGTAGATTTTGAGTATGTAGTGCGTTCACACTGTACAGTATGCGAGATTTGAGTATGCGAGAAATTTAGTAGGCGAGCAATTACTTCTGGGATAATTGAAGTCAGTTACGATGGACACTTTTGGCATACTAGAATCCCCAAAATGCATTTCGCGTCCAGGGTTGCAGGGTTGCGTCCAGGGTTGCCAGATGGGGCGGGTTACCGCCGAATGGGCTACTTGATTTTGAGGTTATAGAAAGTTTAGAATGTAAATTGTCAATCCCATCTGGCAACCCTGTGCGCTTTCAGCCTCATCAATAGCCTGGGAACCGAAAGCTTGCAATAAACATTTTTTTGGCACAGATTTGAGTGTGCAGATGCTGCTTTTTTGCACTCTATTTGATACTCTTCAGCTGCAGCACCCCAGCTAAGTCTGATCACGGATGAGCGATGGTATTTTCACTATACTGGGAATTAACATGGTGAAATGCATTCTTAGACCAGGCTAGTCGTCATGATTACAAATGCCACTTGAAATGCATGAAATCCAAGTTTATTTGTGTCTTACACACATGTTCACCTAGTATTTGACTGCTTGTAGTCCAGTCACGAATGATCCCAGTATTGTCGCTTCAGACGGACAAGTTGGTTGTAGTGCTTGCCCACGATATGTTATTGCTCATATATATGTATTTTAATCATGTTATTTTACCAACTGTTAAGACAACAATATAGTAAGCTAGTTACTTGAGCTAGCTAAAGATATTGGCCCCCCAAATCATTTTACAACGTGTTGTAATTATGTTACGATATTTCTGTTGACGGTAAGCAACGTAGGGTGCGTTCGTAAAATCGCTCTGAGAGCGCCGGAGCGCACACTGGGTGCAACGTCATAAAGGGACCAGGTAATTTGATTGGACAAGAGGCATTCCATGAGTGCTGATCAGATTTCCAGGGCGAATTTACGAACGCAGCTAGCGAACAGAAGACGCAAAAAATCATCAGATCAGATATATAAACGGGTTATTTTGGTAAACTGGACACATTTTGGGAATATATGTGGTTACTTTCTCGCCTGAAAACATATTAAAACGGCGAAATGCATTCTGGGAGGCAGTATGCATACTGTGTAAATGGTCGGCTGGTTTTCGCGTACTTTTTATGAATTTAGTAGGCAGTATGCAGTATATACTCATTGAGTATGCTAGTATGCAGTATGCTAGTATACCATTCCGAACACAGCCACAGAGGAGGAGGCAGATGATGAAGGTAAAAACTAAAGGACAGGTGTATTTATTGTAGGAACAATGGATGAGTTAGGGAGCATATGAGGGGGACCAAGGCAGAGAGGGGCTGAGCAGAGTTCCGATGGCAGGGCAGGCAGGCAGGTAGACAGGCCAGGCAGGCAGGCAGGTAGACAGGCCAGGCAGGTAGGCAGCAGGTAGACAGGCCAGGCAGGCAGGCAGGCAGGGTAGGTAGGGCAGGCAGGCAGGCAGGCAGGGTAGGTAGGGCAGGCAGGTAGACAGGTAGACAGAGCAGGTGGGGCAGGCAGGTAGACAGGTAGACAGAGCGGGTGGGGCAGGTAGGTAGACAGGTAGACAGAGCGGGTGGGGCAGGTAGGTAGACAGGTAGACAGAGCAGGTGGGGCAGGTAGGTAGACAGGTAGACAGAGCGGGTGGGGCAGGTAGGTAGACAGGTAGACAGAGCAGGTGGGGCAGGTAGGTAGACAGGTAGACAGAGCAGGTAGGGCAGGCAGGTAGACAGGTAGACAGAGCGGGTGGGGCAGGTAGGGCAGGCAGGTAGACAGGTAGACAGAGCAGGTAGGGCAGGCAGGTAGACAGGTAAGACAGAGCAGGTGGGGCAGGTAGGGCAGAGGCTGGAGTCAGCAGCAGGAGTCAAGCTGTTGAACTGCAGGTACAGGGAAACAGGAATTGGTCCACTGGGTAGACTGCTGGA
>NW_027662870.1:5000-7500 GCF_963989245.1 Nansenia antarctica
TCACTAGGCCATTACACCATACTCGTGTTTTGATATTTGTGTTGACAGGAAAATGGACCCGGGTGCTGATGAGGCACTGTCAGCTCCAAATAGCACCTAGAGCAGTACTGGAACCGGTACAAGGGTGTACCAGGACCACCATCAGGTTGTATTGCTGTCATCTTTATTGTCTCTATTGTGTTGTCGCATCATAACTGTGCTTAAGTTTCTCTTTTGGCAGGACCTGTGACCATACTGGATGCAGAACGATGCAAATACAACACAACATTTATGGACAGTGTGTACGCCGATAATATGCAAGGAATTTTTCCTGGATACATGGTGTACAGGTTTTTGCCCTTGCTTGCTTGCTTTGTGCCGGTGGTCCTGGCCTCCCCTGGGGGACCGCTGGGTACTGGTAAGCAAACTGTCTAGTAGTCGCTCTATTGGTAGAGGGCTGCAAGGGAATTTTTCCTGGCTACATAGTATACAGGTTTTTAACTTTTGCCTGCTCGCGGCTCTGTCAGTATTGATTGATTGATTGACTGATTGACTGAACATTTTCATTGTGTGAAGCGCATTGAGTTGCATCTTGTAAGAAATGCGCTATACAAATAAAATTTGATTTGATTTGATTTGATTAACAGACTGTCATTAACCTTTAATAACAGCTATTAACAGTCTGTCATTAACCTTTAATAACAGCTATTAACAGTCTGTCATTAACCTTTAATAACACCTATTAACAGTCTATTATTAACCTTTAATAACAGCTATTAACAGTCTGTCATTAACCTTTAATAACACCTATTAACAGTCTGTCATTAACCTTTAATAACAGCTAATAACACTCTGTCATTAACCTTTACGTCTCATTTTCAAGAGAAACTTGTTGAATTCCACAAAGGTCATTTTCTATCACGTCACCATGACCTCCATTCCACGGTCCGACCAGCTATCTGAAAAAGCAGAAGCTTCTTCATCCTGAAAGCTACTTAACTTAAACACACCCTGAAGCTCCCTGGTCCGAGTGTCAGTGTGTGTTGACTGTATGAGAGTGTCAGTGTGTGTTGACTGTATGAGAGTGTCAGTGTGTATTGACTGTATGAGAGTGTCAGTGTGTATTGTCTGTATGAGAGTGTCAGTGTGTATTGACTGTATGAGAGGATACAGGATGTAACTTCCTGTCAGGACGTCACAATACCAATACTAGTAGCACAGTAGGTGATGTGTCATAGTGTCATAGTCAGAGTGTCATAGTGTCATAGTCATAATGTCATAGTGTCAGTCATAGTGTCATAGTGTCAGAGTGTCATAGTGTAGAGAGAGGAGGATAGAGACAGTAGAGATTGACAGGAAGGATGGGTGAGAGAGAGAGAGGAGGATAGAGACAGTAGAGATTGACAGGAAGGATGGGTGAGAGAGAGGGAGGATAGATTATGTTGACGGCCAGCATCGAACCGGGGACCCTGCTATGACACGGCTACAGTACTCAGTACCACACAGTGTGCTAGGCCCTAACCCTTACACACCGATATGTGTAATGCTTGAGCTCTCTCTAACGTTCAGGAGGATCTATGATGGACCTGATATGATACTATATGATTCATGATCACACACCCTTCAATAAACCTTAATGGGTGGGAGGGGGAGGCTGTGTCTCAAGAGGTAGAGGCTGGTGGAGGTAGAGGCTGGTGGAGGTAGAGGCTGTGTCTCAGGAGGTAGAGGCTGTGTCTCAGGTGGTAGAGGCTGGTGGAGGTAGAGGCTGTGTCTCAGGAGGTAGAGGCTGGTGGAGGTAGAGGCTGTGTCTCAGGAGGTAGAGGCTGTGTCTCAGGTGGTAGAGGCTGTGTCTCAGGAGGTAGAGGCTGTGTCTCAGGAGGTAGAGGCTGTGTCTCAGGAGGTAGAGGCTGTGTCTCAGGAGGTAGAGGCTGTGTCTCAGGAGGTAGAGGATGTGTCTCAGGAGGTAGAGGCTGTGTCTCAGGAGGTAGAGGCTGTGTCTCAGGAGGTAGAGGCTGGTGGAGGTAGAGGCTGTGTCTCAGGAGGTAGAGGCTGTGTCTCAGGAGGTAGAGGCTGTGTCTCAGGAGGTAGAGGCTGTGTCTCAGGAGGTAGAGGCTGTGTCTCAGGAGGTAGAGGCTGTGTCTCAGGAGGTAGAGGCTGTGTCTCAGGAGGTAGAGGCTGTGTCTCAGGAGGTAGAAGCTGTGTCTCAGGAGGTAGAGGCTATGTCTCAAGAGGTAGAGCCGCCGTCTAATGATCGCAAGGTCGGCAGATCGGCGGTTCGAGCCCCGGCTGGCCACATGTTGAGGTGTCCTTGGGCAAGACACTGAACCCCAGATTGCTCCCAGTGAGCGGGCCGGCGCCTTGCATGGCAGCTTGCCCCCATTGGTGTGTGAATGTGTGTGAATGTGTGTGTGAACGGGTGAATGAGAGGCCGTTGTAAAGAGTCTTGGAATAAGCTGCTATATCAGTCAGTCTGTTTACCATTTAACAAACCAATCATATGGCCCAATCTGATGATTGACAG
>NW_027662870.1:10000-15454 GCF_963989245.1 Nansenia antarctica
TACTGTTATACTGTTATACCTCATACTGTTATACCTCATACTGTAATACCTCATACTGTTATACCTCATACTGTTATACTGTTATACTGTTATACCTCATACTGTAATACCTCATACTGTTATACCTCATACTGTTATACTGTTATACTGTTATACCTCATACTGTTATACCTCATACTGTAATACCTCATACTGTTATACCTCATACTGTTATACCTCATACTGTTATACCTCATACTGTAATACCTCATACTGTTATACTGTTATACCTCATACTGTTATACCTCATACTGTTATACCTCGTACTGTAATACCTCATACTGTTATACTGTTATACCTCATACTGTTATACCTCATACTGTTATACCTCGTACTGTTATACCTCATACTGTTATACTGTTATACTGTTATACCTCATACTGTAATACTGTTATACTGTTATACTGTTATACTGTAATACCTCGTACTGTTATACCTCATACTGTTATACTGTTATACCTCATACTGTTATACTGTAATACCTCATACTGTTATACCTCATACTGTTATACCTCATACTGTTATACCTCATACTGTAATACCTCATACTGTTATACTGTTATACCTCATACTGTTATACCTCATACTGTTATACCTCGTACTGTAATACCTCATACTGTTATACTGTTATACCTCATACTGTTATACTGTTATACTGTTATACCTCATACTGTTATACCTCATACTGTTATACCTCATACTGTCATACCTCATACTGTTATACCTCATACTGTCATACCTCATACTGTTATACCTCATACTGTTATACCTCATACTGTTATACCTCATACTGTTATACCTCATACTGTAATACTGTTATACTGTTATACCTCATACTGTTATACCTCATACTGTTATACTGTTATACCTCATACTGTTATACCTCATACTGTTACACCTCATACTGTTATACTGTTATACTGTAATACCTCATACTGTTATACCTCATACTGTAATACTGTTATACCTCATACTGTTATACCTCATACTGTAATACCTCATACTGTTATACCTCATACTGTTATACTGTTATACCTCATACTGTTATACCTCATACTGTTATACCTCATACTGTTATACCTCGTACTGTAATACCTCATACTGTTATACTGTTATACCTCATACTGTTATACCTCATACTGTTATACCTCATACTGTTATACCTCGTACTGTTATACCTCATACTGTTATACTGTTATACTGTTATACCTCATACTGTTATACTGTTATACTGTTATACCTCATACTGTAATACTGTTATACTGTTATACTGTTATACTGTAATACCTCGTACTGTTATACCTCATACTGTTATACCTCATACTGTTATACCTCATACTGTTATACCTCATACTGTTATACCTCATACTGTTATACCTCATACTGTAATACCTCATACTGTTATACTGTTATACCTCATACTGTTATACCTCATACTGTTATACCTCGTACTGTAATACCTCATACTGTTATACTGTTATACCTCATACTGTTATACTGTTATACTGTTATACCTCATACTGTTATACCTCATACTGTTATACCTCATACTGTAATACCTCATACTGTAATACCTCATACTGTTATACTGTTATACTGTAATACCTCATACTGTTATACTGTAATACCTCATACTGTTATACTGTTATACCTCATACTGTTATACTGTTATACCTCATACTGTTATACCTCATACTGTAATACCTCATACTGTTATACCTCATACTGTTATACTGTTATACTGTTATACCTCATACTGTTATACCTCATACTGTTATACCTCATACTGTTATACCTCATACTGTTATACCTCATACTGTTATACCTCATACTGTTATACCTCATACTGTAATACTGTTATACTGTTATACCTCATACTGTTATACCTCATACTGTTATACTGTTATACCTCATACTGTTATACCTCATACTGTTACACCTCATACTGTTATACCTCATACTGTTATACTGTAATACATCATACTGTTATACCTCATACTGTTATACTGTTATACTGTAATACCTCATACTGTTATACCTCATACTGTTATACCTCATACTGTTATACCTCATACTGTTATACTGTTATACCTCATACTGTTATACCTCATACTGTTATACTGTTATACCTCATACTGTTATACCTCATACTGTTATACCTCATACTGTTATACTGTTATACCTCATACTGTTATACTGTTATACCTCATACTGTTATACTGTTATACCTCATACTGTTATACCTCATACTGTTATACTGTTATACCTAATACTGTTATACTGTTATACCTCATACTGTTATACCTCATACTGTAATACCTCATACTGTTATACCTCATACTGTTATACTGTTATACCTCATACTGTTATACCTCATACTGTAATACCTCATACTGTTATACCTCATACTGTTATACTGTTATACCTCATACTGTTATACCTCATACTGTTATACCTCATACTGTTATACCTCGTACTGTAATACCTCATACTGTTATACTGTTATACCTCATACTGTTATACCTCATACTGTTATACCTCATACTGTTATACCTCGTACTGTTATACCTCATACTGTTATACTGTTATACTGTTATACCTCATACTGTTATACCTCATACTGTTATACCTCATACTGTTATACTGTTATACTGTTATACCTCATACTGTTATACCTCATACTGTTATACCTCATACTGTTATACCTCATACTGTTATACCTCATACTGTTATACCTCATACTGTTATACCTCATACTGTAATACCTCATACTGTTATACCTCATACTGTAATACCTCATACTGTTATACCTCATACTGTTATACCTCATACTGTTATACCTCATACTGTTATACTGTTATACTGTAATACCTCATACTGTTATACCTCATACTGTAATACTATTATACTGTTATACTGTTATACTGTTATACCTCATACTGTTATACCTCATACTGTAATACCTCATACTGTTATACTGTTATACTGTAATACCTCATACTGTTATACCTCATACTGTTATACTGTTATACTGTTATACCTCATACTGTTATACCTCATACTGTAATACTGTTATACTGTTATACTGTTATACTGTTATACCTCGTACTGTAATACCTCATACTGTTATACTGTTATACCTCATACTGTTATACTGTTATACTGTTATACCTCATACTGTTATACCTCATACTGTTATACCTCATACTGTCATACCTCATACTGTTATACCTCATACTGTAATACTGTTATACTGTTATACCTCATACTGTTATACCTCATACTGTAATACTGTTATACCTCATACTGTTATACCTCATACTGTTATACTGTTATACCTCATACTGTTATACCTCATACTGTAATACCTCATACTGTAATACCTCATACTGTTATACTGTTATACTGTAATACCTCATACTGTTATACTGTTATACCTCATACTGTTATACCTCATACTGTTATACCTCATACTGTTATACCTCATACTGTCATACCTCATACTGTTATACCTCATACTGTTATACCTCATACTGTTATACCTCATACTGTTATACCTCATACTGTTATACTGTTATACTGTTATACCTCATACTGTTATACTGTTATACTGTTATACCTCATACTGTAATACCTCATACTGTTATACTGTTATACTGTTATACTGTTATACTGTTATACCTCATACTGTAATACCTCATACTGTTATACCTCATACTGTTATACTGTTATACTGTTATACCTCATACTGTAATACCTCATACTGTTATACTGTTATACTGTTATACTGTTATACTGTTATACCTCATACTGTTATACCTCATACTGTTATACCTCATACTGTTATACCTCATACTGTTATACTGTTATACTGTTATACCTCATACTGTTATACTGTTATACCTCATACTGTTATACTGTTATACCTCATACTGTTATACTGTTATACTGTTATACCTCATACTGTTATACTGTTATACTGTTATACCTCATACTGTTATACTGTTATACCTCATACTGTTATACCTCATACTGTTATACTGTTATACCTCATACTGTTATACTGTTATACCTCATACTGTTATACTGTTATACCTCATACTGTTATACCTCATACTGTTATACTGTTATACCTCATACTGTTATACTGTTATACCTCATACTGTTATACTGTTATACCTCATACTGTTATACCTCATACTGTAATACCTCATACTGTTATACTGCTGTCATACTAGGGAGGGAGGGAGAGGGGGAGGGAGAGGGGGGAGGGAGGGGGAGAGGAGGAGTAACAATAGGGGCTCCACACGTCTCTCTCTTATCTGTCTGTCTCTTATCCTGGACTCTGTTAGTGTAACCCTCTCCCTCCCCTCCCTCCCTCCCTCCCTCCCTCCCTCCCTCCCTCCCTCCCTCCCTCCCTTCCCTCCCTCCCTCCCTCCCTCCCTCCCTCCCCCTCTCCCCTCCTCTCCTCGCGGCGGTGGACCCCCTTATCAGGCAGGGCTGACGTCAGGGGCTGTGGGGCCGGAGACGGACCCTGATAGCACACACACACACACACACACACACACACAGATAGCACAGAGAGAGACAGAGAGGACTGTGGGAATCAGGGCCCAGCCCACCCTGACCCCCTGACCCCGCACGTCCACCACACACACACTCATACAGATACACACACACACACACGCACACGCACACGCACACGCACCACGCACACGCACACGCACACGCACAGACAGACAGACGCAGACAGACGCACGTACACACACACGCTCACACACACCTTCACCACCGCTACCATGTCAGTCTGGCTGTGGTGTGTGTGTGTGTGTTGTGTGAGTGTGTGTGTGAGTGTGAGTGTGAGTGTGAGTGTGTGTGTGTGTGTGTGTGGAGAAGGAGGTGTTATGTGTACCCTTGAGTGTTCAGTGTGTGTACTAGCATAGAGCAGTCCACCAGCCCTCTGTTAGCCTGCTAGCATAGAGCAGTCCACCACACCTCCACAGGTCCCAGGCCTGCAGAGCTCTGGTGTGGATGTGAACCACCGCTTTGATTTCGGCCATTTTGTTTCCCAAAATACTCCTCCATTTGGCACACCACGACCTTTGGACCTCCACTGCTGCTCTCTCTCTGAACCCCTCAGCACACACACCCTGTCAGCCTGTCACACACACACACACACACACACACACACACCCTGTCAGCCTGTCACACACACACACACACACACACACACACACACACACACACACACACCCTGTCAGCCTGTCACACACACACACACACACACACACACACCCTGTCAGCCTGTCACACACACACACACACACACACACACCCTGTCAGTCTATCACACACACACACACACACACCCTGTCAGTCTATCACACACACACACACACACACACACACACACAC
>NW_027662869.1:0-2500 GCF_963989245.1 Nansenia antarctica
TCCTACCTCCCCCCTGCCTCCCTCCTACCTCCCCCCTGCCCCCCTCCCTACCTCCCCCCTGCCTCCCACCTACCTCCCCCCTGCCTCCCCCCTGCCTCCCCCCTGCCTCCCCCCTGCCTCCCACCTACCTCCCCCCTGCCTCCCCCCTGCCCCCCTCCTACCTCCCCCCTGCCCCCCTCCTACCTCCCCCCTGCCTCCCACCTACCTCCCCCCTGCCCCCCTCCTACCTCCCCCCTGCCTCCCACCTACCTCCCCCCTGCCTCCCTCCTACCTCCCCTCCTACCTCCCCCAAATCTTCTATTTTTCTGACTAGGATGTTTTGTAATAACATGCTAAGCATGCACTTCTATCACACTTATCACAAAATGATTCGCCTTGCACACTCTGACACACCCAGTGCCTCTCTGTAGGAGGGAGGGAGGGAGGGAGGGAGGGAAGTCCCTGTAATGTGTGGAATGGAATGAGGAATGGGTCTGTTCACCAGCCTTGACTAGTCTGACGGTATTTGCGGCTATTTCTGATCTGCTGTCGTCAAAACACATTCTTATCACTCAAACCCAGTGTTGACATGAGTCACAGGAGAGACAGAGAGAGAGAGACAGAGGAGGGAGAGAGAGAGAGACAGAGAGGGAGAGACAGAGAGAGAGAGAGAGAGAGAGAGAGGAGGGAGAGGGAGAGAGAGAGAAAGAGAGGGAGAGAGAGAGAGAGACACACAGAGGAGGGAGAGACAGAGAAACAGAGACACACATACACACACAAAGACAAGTCTTAATATGATTAGCAGTGAAAGCCCATAAGCAGCTCTCTCTCTCTTTCTCTCTCTCTCTCTCTGTCTCCCCCTCTCTCTCTCCCTCTCTCTCTCTCTCTCTCCCTCTCTCTCCCCCTCTCTCTCTCTTTCTCTCTCTCTGTCTCCCCCTCTCTCTCTCTCCCTCTCTCTCTCTCTCTCTCTCTCTCTCTCCCTCTCTCTCTCTCTCTCCCCCTCTCTCTCTCTCTCTCCCCCCCTCTCTCTCTCTCCCTCTCCTCCGTCAGCTCAGTCGTCTGACGACTGTCTCTCATTCCGAGACTAAAGACAATAAGCAATTAAATTCCTTTATGATCATATTTGGAAAAGTGCCAAAATACCTCAGAAGAAATACCTCAGAGGAAATACCTCAGAATTAATACCTCAGAAGAAATACCTCAGACAAAATACCTAGCAATTAAGCGATTCAGAAGTCCTAAACATGTCCCTCAGTAACCGTGGCGACAGGGAACCCCAGGTACAGCAAATAGGTCCTACAGGAGGAAACCCCCGTAGTCCTGGAGGCTATTAAGGGGCGACAGCCCTCTCTGTCTGTTTGCCCCAAACCAACATGTCTGCCAGACAGCCTCTTGTCTGTTTGCCCCAAACCAACATGTCCACCGAGCAGGCCTTAGCTCGGTGTGTTTACTCTGACCATAGAGAGGGCGATAGAAGGGGGGGGGTTAGGCTGGTGGGGGGTGGGGGCCCCTATATATCTATATCGTCCGACAAAGAACCCTTTGAAGAAGCGTTTCCACAGGACATTGGGGGGGTTCCTCCCACCTAGACGGCTGAAGAACCCTGTTTTTGTATAAGGGTGTAACCATCGGTTCTTAAGGCTACTTACTTTTTACACCGAGTGACAGACCTGTGGATGTACAGTATAGCTGTTAGCCGCTAGTCACTAGCTGCTAGCCTGGCTGTCTCAACAGTGTTCTGTGTGGGACATGCAGAACGACAGTTTGACGCACAGAACGACAGTTTGACGCTTGCGTGCGTCTCAGTGAAGAGTGAAGTGACATCCTGTAGATAAACATCTGTGCTCCTCTGTAGCTCAAGTTGGTAGGACGTTGCACTAACACTTAGATTGCGGGTTAGATTCCCGCTGGGACCATAAGTATATACTGAACAATGTATGTGTGCTCACTCACCGCAATGTCAGTCACCCTGGACAAAAGCGTCAGCTAAACGGCGTATACATTATATATGAGATGACTTCGACGACATTGTTGCTCTTGCTGTTGTTTAGGATCCACGCCCAGGGCGCCCTAAACCGGTGTAGTTTGGTGCGTGTTTAAATAAAATTCACTATGACGTTGATGACTCTGAATCCTCGTACCGCACCTATTGTTGTTATTTGTAATTATGTTGTTTTCTATTAGAGAGACAGGAAGTGTGTGAACAGTGTTGGGTGGTTCAGTCAACAACCTGTTCGTCCTCTTGCGTTCATCCTGAGGTGAGTTAGCGTCAAACAGTCAGTCAGACAGTCAGTCAGCCAGCCAGCCAGCCAGTCAGTTGGGTGGTTCAGTCAACAACCTGTTGGTCCTCTTGCGTTCATCCTAACCTGAGGTGAGTTAGTTAGCGTGACTGGATGTGTCAGCAGGATCACCCTGACACGCAGGTTTGGTCGTCACACCGCTGGTGGCTCTGACCTGCTGCACGGTGTCACGCAAATATTGTCTCACTCACCAGGTCCGGTTGGGTCCGGCCTGGCTACTA
>NW_027662869.1:10000-15000 GCF_963989245.1 Nansenia antarctica
CGCCGTTCACACATGAGCTGAATGCCCCAAGTTTCCTGTGTTGTGCCTTTTCACACATGTCAATGTCAATGGCATTCCCCGGGTCTGCGTGAGCTACTCGAATCACGTGTTCAACTGGATCTTCTTCGGCGTATGGGTAGTTGTTTTTCCTCTCCACTCCACCAGGCTCGGGGCCGAGGGGCTACCCTTTTACCACCCCGAGACCTGGTTGAGGGGCTCACCCGGGCTATATTTCTGGACACCCCTCCAGAAGCCACGTCATCGTCTCGTCATCTAATACCGACAGACCATGCATCCCGTTGGGTGGGTGGTACACCGGGCAATCCAGGATAATATGGTCTGCGGTTTGGTCCTCTGCGCCACACTCGCACGACGCATTTGGGGCCAAGCCCCATCTGTGCATTGATGAGCGGAAACGCCCGACGCCGGTCCGGAGACGATTGAGCCTCATCCAGGATAGCCGTGGCAAGTCCATCCCGAGGGGCTCAGCGCCGGCGACTGGATGTGGTCGCGGAGTTTGGAGGTGTTAGCCTCCCACTCCGCGCGCCACATAATCCGCCCATCCTGCCGCACTGATGTTGAGATCTCTGCATTGCTGTCTGAGATCCTGTGCGGCAGGCACAAATGGGTGTCTCGACTTGAGACGCCGGGAGGGCTCCGCTGTTATAGTGAGCCTATCATGGAGCAGATGGTTATTAAGCTCCACGGCCCGGCAGGCGAGACGTGCTGTGGCTCCCATGCGGCGGAGGCCTGCGGGCTGGATGCCTGCTAGGATGGGAAGGTTGTCCACGGGGGTAGGACGCAGGCATCCTGTCACAATGCGCAAGGCTTCGTTTATAGGCGAGTCGATGAGGCGGGTGTGGGCACTGCGACACCATACTGGGGCGCAGTATTCACTAGTTGAATAAACGAGGGCTAGGGCTGCCGTGCGCAAGGTCCTTGCGCCGGCGCCCCAGCCCGAGCCAACCAATCGCCTCATCAACGCCACACGAGCTGTTAACTTCTTGCGCAGTGACTCGAGGTGTCGGCGAAACGTGAGCGTCCTGTCCAATGTCACGCCGAGATAGATTGGCTCAGCGGAACATGGCAGGGGATGGCAGGGGATTCAACTGGATGCAGAGCTGGAACGTAAGTAGACGTGAATTCGAACGAGACAGGCGTGTGAGACTGTGTGTGTGTGTGTGTGTGTGTGTGTCAGACTGCCGTACACTGTCCCTCACAGCACAGGGTGAATCTCACCCCCTCACACACACTCTCTCACCCCCCCACACACACTCTCTCACCCCCCCCACACACACTCTGTCACCCTGCCACACACCCTCTCACCATGCCCTCCCTCCTCTCCTCCTCTCCTCCTCTCTTCCCCTCTTCCTCTGGGCAGAGGCCCAAAATAGCTGAGAGTGGTAGTAATGAGAGAGAGAGAGAGAGAGAGAGAGAGAGAGAGAGAGAGAGAGAGAGAGAGAGAGAGAGAGAGAGAGAGAGAGAGAGAGAGAGAGAGAGAGAGAGAGAGGAGAGAGAGAGAGAGAGAGAGAGAGAGAGAGAGAGAGAGAGAGAGAGAGAGATGAGAGAGAGAGAGAGGAGAGAGAGGAGAGAGATGAGAGAGAGAGAGAGAGAGAGAGAGAGAGAGAGAGAGAGAGAGAGAGAGAGAGAGAGAGAGGGGAGGGAGGGAGGGAAGGAGGGAAGGAAAAAGGCTTACTTCAAGTCTCTGGTGTGGTAGTGAGAATGACCTCTCCCACCGCTCTCCTCTTCTCCTCCTCCTCTTCTTCCTCTCATCCAGCGATCATCATAATTACCGTCATCATCAAACCATAACTGTCATCTGGGACCTTGCAGTCATGGAGCTTTGATGGATGGATAGGGGGGGGGGGGGGGGCAGTGTGGTGGGAGGGTGGGGT
This sequence comes from Nansenia antarctica, assembly GCF_963989245.1. Classification (NCBI taxonomy): domain Eukaryota; kingdom Metazoa; phylum Chordata; class Actinopteri; order Argentiniformes; family Microstomatidae; genus Nansenia; species Nansenia antarctica. The sequence continues at coordinate 11,896 of NW_027662869.1, forward strand.
GGGTTGGGGTGTGGTAGGGGCTGGTGGGTGGGGGGCGGGGGTCAGTGTGGTGGGAGGGTGGGGCGGGGGTCCATGTTCCCGCTGCGAGCGTGATGTTGCTAGGAGACTGTAGTGGCGGTGACAGGGTTGTAAACTGTTTGTCAGTGATCTAGTGTGACTTTGCCCAACAGCTCTCTGCCTCCCTCTCCTCTCCTCCCCCTCTCTCTCTTCACCCCTCCCTCTCCTCCCTTTCCTCCCCTCCCTCTCCTCCCCCTTCCTCTCCTCCCTTTCCTCTCCTCTCCTCTCCCTCTCTCTCCTCCCCCTCCCTCTCCTCCCTCCCTCTCCTCTCCTCCCCCCCTATCTCCTCTCCTCCCCTCCCTCTCCTCTCCTCTCCTCCCCCCCTCCCTCTCTCTCCTCTCCTCACCCCTTCCTCTCCTCCTCCCTCTCCTCTCTCCCCTCCCGCTCCTCCCCCTCCACAAACACAGGCCAGATGTCTGGAAAGACACTTGGATGGTGTTTATACTTTATCTACACACACACACACACACACACACACACACACACACACACACACACACACGTGCGCCAGGCCTGTTAATGTTACCCATCAGGCCTTGGGAGAGTCCCTGCATTCCTAGTGACACACACACACACACACACACACACACACACACACACACACACACACACATCTTAACACACACACATTAGTTCATGTATGTATGTACAGTTAGGTCCGGAAGTATTTGGACAGTGACACAATTTCCATAATTTTGGCTCTGTATGCCACCACAATGGATTTGAAATGAAACAATTTAGATGTAATTGAAGTGCAGACTTTCAGCAAGGGGTTGAACAAAAATATTGTATGAAACGTTTAGGAATTGCAACCATTTTTATACACAGTCCCCTATTTTCAGGAGCTCAAAAGTAATTGGACAAATTAACATAATCATAAATAAAATGTTTTTAAATAATGTTTAATACTTTGTCGAGAATCCTTTGCAGGCAATGACTGCCTGAAGTCTGGAACACATGGACATCACCAAATGCTGGGTTTCCTCCTTTGTGATGCTTTGCCAGGCCTTGCAGCAGTCTTCAGTTGTTGTTTGTTTGTGGGTCTTTCTGCCTTTAGTTTTGTCTTCAGCAAGTGAAATGCATGCTTGATCAGGTTGAGATCAGGTGATTGACTCTGGCCATTGCAGAATATTCCACTTCTTTGCCTTAAAAAACTCCTGGGTTGCTTACGCAGTATGCTTTGGGTCATTGTCCATCTGTATTCTGAAGCACCATCCAATCAACTTTGCTGAATTTGTCTGAATCTGAGCAGACAGAATATCCCTAAACACTTCAGAATTCATCTGTCTGCTTCTGTCTTCTGTCACATCATCAATAAACACTAGTGACCCCATTGGAAGCCATGCATGTCCATGTCATCACACTACCTCCACAGATGATGTGGTATGCTTCGGATCATGAGCCGTTCCAAGCCTTCTCCATACTTTTTTCTTCCCATCATTCTGATACAGGTTGATCTTAGTTTCATCTGTCCAAAGAATGCTGTTCCAGAATAGGGCTGGCTTTTTCTAATCTGGCCTTTCTATTCTTGAGGCTTATGAATGGCTTGCACCTTGTGGTGAACCCTCTGTATTTGTTTGTGTGAAGTCTTCCCTTTATGGTACACTTGGATAATGATATGCCTACCTCCTGGAGACTGTTCTTCACTTGGCTGGATGTTGTGAAGGGGGTTTTCTTTACCATAAAGGATCCTGTGATCATCCCCCACTCTTGTCTTCCATGGACGTCCAGATGTTTTTGTGGTGCCGAGCTCACCAGTGCGTTCTTTTCCCCCCAGAATGTACCAAACAGTTAATTTGGCCACTACTAATGTTCACGCTATGTCTCTGATGGATTTTTTGTTTGTTTTTGCAGCGTAAGGATGGCCTGTTTCACTTGCATTGAGAGGTCCGTTGACTGAATGTTGTGCGTATACAGCAACAGCTTCCAAATGCAAATGCCACACTTGGAATCAACTCAGACCTTTTACCTGCTTAATTGATAAAGAAATAATGAAGGAATAGCCCACACTGGCCCATGAAACAGCTTTTGAGTCAATTGTCCAATTACTTTTGGTCCCTTGAAAAAGAGGGAACTCCATATTAAAGAGCTGTAATTCCTTAACCCTTCCTTCAATTTTGATGTGAATACCCTTACCCTAAAGCTGAGAGTCTGCACTTTAAGCCCATATTCATTATATAACTGTAACTTGAAGATGTTTTGGTAAACAGCTAAAATAACCAAAATTCTGTCTGTGTCCAAATATATATGGACCTAACTGTATGTGTCCTTACTAGTCCATGTTTTAGGCTTTAGTCAGGCCAGAGAGAGGCAGAATAACATCAAAATGATCAAAAATTTTGAATAACATTTGGACAGTGTGTGTGTGTGTGTGTGTGTGTGTGTGTTTGTGTAATGGAGAACATTGAGGTGGTAAAGAGGTCATTCCATCCAGCGTCTCTCTCTCTCTCTCTCTCTCTCTCTCTCTCTCTCTCTCTCTCCCCCTCTCTCTCTCTCTCTCTCTCTCCCCCCCCCCCTCTCTCTCTCCCTCCCTCCCTCTCTCTGGACAGGCCAGTGATTGTCTGGAGGTCTAGCCAGCTGTGTGTGTGTGTGTGTGTGTGTGTGTGTGTGTGTGTGTGTGTGTGTCTAGCCAGCTGGGTGTTTGAGACACGTCAGACCGAGGGAAGAGGAAAGGAACATTCCTGGAGCGCACGTGGCTGGACGCCTGCCATCCCTCCCCTTCTCTCCTTCAGCTCCTTCCCTCTCTCTCCCTCTCTCTCTCTCCGTCTCTCTCTCCCTCTCTCTCTCTCCGTCTCTCTCTCCATCTCTCTCTTTCATTCAGCTCCCTCCATCCCTCTCTCTCTCTCCCTCTCTCTCCTTCAGCTCCTTCCCTCTCTCTCTCCCTCTGTCTCTCTCTCTTTCTCTCCATCTCTCCCTCTCTTTCTCTCTCTTTCTCCTTCAGCTCCCTCCCTCCGTCCCTCTCTCTCTCTCCCTCTCTCTCTCTCCCTTTCTTTCCCTCTCTGCCTCTCTCTATCTCTCCTTCTCTCTCCTTCAGCTCCCTCTCTTTCT